>NC_060051.1:8535003-8838373 GCF_905333055.1 Maniola jurtina
GTTCCGTACTCGGGTATTTTGCACGATCAATCCAAAAACTATTACTCGTATGCATAAAAATAAATAAAAATCTTTTTTAGAATGTACACATATTAAAGCTCTTTCATATGATGTCTTACTTGGTATAGCTATCTTACTTTGAAAATTGTTTTGTGATGTAACCACAAATTCACGGTTTGTGAATGTTTTCTTTTGCTTGTGCTATAAGACCAACCTACTTACCAAGTTTCGTGATTCTAGGTCAACGGAAAGTACCTAGGTTTCCTTGATAGACACGACAGATGGACAGATAGACAACAAAATGATCCTATAAGTGTTCCATTTTTCCTTTTGTGGTACGGAACCCTAAAAACCAGCCAAGTGCGAGTCGAACTCACACACCACGAGGGTTTTGTACCTCGGAGGGATATGTGTGATTATTTTATTGCTTAAATTATCTCCAACAGCAAATATATTTCGTGCTTTCGTTATTCCTTTCGTCAAAGGTGGTCTAGAAGAGATCGCTTCAGCGATAAGGCTACCTTTGCGTGCTATAGCTATTAAATTAAGATCCTTGTTTGTTTTTCAATATGTTTACTTAGTGTTGTGTGCAATAAAGAATAAATAAATATACCTATGTTTGTAATCGCAGTGATATAATTACAAAATGGTTTCGGATATTTCTCTTTTTTTGTTCTATAAGACATTGCTTCTTACCAAACATGATTTTAGGTCAACAGGAATTGCCTTATGGATTTTGATACTCTTCCGATTGTCAAAATATGCGGCATAAACGACCATATCTTTGGATTGCGTTGACCTACGGCCGAAACTAATAACTTATCTATCTGTAATCTGTCAATAAGTTTCTTAGCAACATTGTTACTTGTCAAATAAGACCATTCAATTTTTGACAAACAACAACGTTGCTGAGCAACTTATCAACCCATTACAGATAGGTTGGTTTTTAATTTCAGCATTGATTAATTTCTCTAATAAGAGGAATAAATGGTTTTAACCACTAGGCTATCATATACCTCACTTGTTTTTCAAGTGAGGTTCAGCTGGTTCCTCATTATAAATAAGAACTTTTTACTATTCAGATAAACTTAAATTTCGAATATTTAGAAGTTGTCTAAACTTTTGTTTCAACTCAATCCATTTATATACACTACAGTGTCAAAACTGGGTCACACTACTATAACCATCGTTCAAAATGGAGTCTATTAAACCGCTAATCGCTCCCGCCCCCGCTACAACCTATGCCTTGTACCGCATCATCAGTGACTACGCCCATAGCAAGGTGCGGCGTGCATACAGTTGCTAATGGATTGCTTTTCATGCCCTTTATTATCGTTACAGATTATAAAAACCTCTATAATAGCTCCATTGATCTGTTTACCGTACATTAAATGAGCGAAAATATTTGTACTAGCAAATGACGTCACCTCTGACGTCATCGTCATCATTATCAACACATCGCCGGCTACGCACTACCTTTAACAGGGCTCTCTCCGTCACTCGTTTCATACAATCGTAGTTCCAATTTCATTCGAATATTAAGCAACCAAAGTCCATGAAATTTTGCTGAAATATTCTAGAAACTAATATCTATGTCTGTGGTTTTCCAGATTTCTGTTAAAATATTCGGTTTCAAAGTTACGCGGTCCTAAAAATTTACATACAAATCTTTGAGCCCCTGTAATTTTAAAACTACATATTTTTAGAAAAATCTAAAACACCACAGACACAGATATTAGTTTCTAGAATATGTCTGCAAAATTTCATGGACTTTGGTTGCTTAATATTCAAATGAAATTGGAAGTACGATTGTATGAAACGAGTGACGGAGAGAGCCCGGTTAAAGCAAAGCAAGAGTGAATAGGCATCTTCTAAGCAAGCGCGCTGTAACCAAGGGGGTAAAAAGTCTGTCAAGTTGTCAAGCACAAGCCTATCACGCAATAAAAACCAGCCAAGTGCGAGTCAGACTCGCGCACCGAGGGTTCCGTACTCGGGTATTTTTTCGACATTTTGCACGATAAATCAAAAACCATTATGTATAAAAATAAATAAAAATTTGTTTTAGGATGTACAAGTAAAGCTGTTTCATATGATACCCCACTTGGTATAGTTATCTTACTTTGAAAATTGAATTTGTTCTTGAACTGATTTTTTTTTTGGTCGTAACCACAAATTCACGGTTTTCGGATTTTTCCCTTTACTTGTGCTATAAGACCTCTATCTACCTGCCACATGACTCTGGGAAGTACACCATAGGTTTTCTTGACAGACACGACAGACGGAAAGACAGACAGACAACAAAGTAATGCTATAAGAGTTCCGTTTTTAACCCCCGACCCAAATAGAGGGGTGTTATAAGTTTGACGTGTGTATCTGTGTATCTGTCTGTGCATCGTAGCTCCTAAACTAATGAACCGATTTTAATTTAGTTTTTCTTGCTTGAAAGGTGGCTTAATCGAGAGTGTTCTTAGCTATAATCCAAGAAAATCGGTTCAGCCGTTTGGAAGTTATCAGCTCTTTCCTAGTTACTGTAACCTTCACTTGTCCGGGGTGTTACAAATTTTTAATTCACACTTGTTCCTTTTGAGGTACGGAAATGGCGGGAAAATATTTTCATCGTAGCGCTACGTAGAGTCGTAGTCGAGAAAATCGGTTGCAAATCATTTTAACGAGCGCCGCTATAGCTACACTAACTAATTAGTTAATGTAGCTTAAAAAGCTCGTAACTCATAAAACCCTGTACTTGATTAAAAAATGCTTTAACACAGTTTATTTATTTGCCACTCTTGACTAAGAGAGGAAATGAAATGCATTTTGAAATGAAATGAATTTATCATCTAAATCACACTAATATTATAAAGGCGAAAGTTTGTATGTGTGTGTGTGTGTGTGTGTCTGTGTGTGTGTGTATGTTTGTTACTCCTTCACGCAAAAACCACTGGACGGATTTGGCTGAAATTCAGAATGGAAATAGATAATATCCTGGATAAGCACATAGGCTACTTTTTATCCCGGAAAATCAAAGAGTTCCCACGGGATTTCAAAAAACCTAAATTCACGCGGGCGAAGTCGCGGGCATCGGCTAGTATAATATAAGGCAAAGCTGACTGACTGACTGACTGATCTAACAATGTAGTATGCACAGCGCAACTACTGGACAGATAGAGCTGGGCATACAGATAGCTATTATGATGAAGACATCCGCTAAGACAGAATTTTTGAATTCTGTTTATTGTTTATGCATAATAGCTTTTGATTTATCGTGTAAAATGTCGGAAAAATACCCGATTACGGAATCCTCAGTGCGCGAGTCTTAGTCGCACTTGGCCGGTTTTTTAGGGTTCCGTACCTCAAAAGGAAAAATATAACCTTTATAGGATCACTTTGTTGTCTGTCTGTCTACCTGTCTGTCTGTCTGTCCGTTGTGTCTGTCAAGAAACCTATAGGGTACTTCCCGTTGACCTAGAATCATGAAATTTGGCAGATAGGTAGGTCTTACAGCACAAGTGCGGGAATAAATCTGAAAACCGCGAATTTGTGGTCACATCATTTATTTATTTTTAAATATGTTTCAATTTTCAAAGTAAGATAACTTTACCAAGTGGGGTATCATATGAAAGAGCTTTACCTGTATATTCTAAAAAAGATTTTTATTTATTTTTATGCATAAAAGTTTTTGATTTATCTTGCAAAATGTCGGAAAAATACCCGATTACAGAACCCTCAATGCGCGAATCTGACTCGCACTTGGCCGGTTTTTTTTGTATAAGATTCAATTATTTATCTTACTTGTTCTAACCAATGACTGTGCCCACTGTCGCATTACAAACTATAATAAACTATTTTTAGATTAGATTCGGTAAATGTTCCGAGAAACGTTTCGGATCCACCGTGATGAATGGATACAGCTGGACGGGTCGTTGACCTCTGGTCGCGTTTGGCGGTGCGCATGTCCATTGTACCACGGCTAGAGATGGATCTTACAGAGGTAGCATGTGAAAAATCATGTGAAAAGCCTTTTCATATGTGTGTGTCACTGTGTGCCTTTTCGTATTTCACACTAATATTATAAAGGTGAAAGTTTGTGTGTAAGACTGTATGTTTGTTACTTTTTCACGCATTAAACCACAAGACTGATTTGGCTGGGATTGTTTATTAACCCCCGACCCAAAAAGAGGGGTGTTATAAGTTAGAAGTGTGTATCTGTGTATCTGTCTATGGTATCGTAGCTCCTAAACTAATGAACCGATTTTAATTTAGTTTTTTTGTTTGAAAGGTGAAGCTTGATCGAGAGTGTTCTTAGTTATAATCCTAGAAAATCGGTTCAGCCGTTTGAAAGTTATCGGCTCTTTTCTAGTTACTGTAACCTTCACTTGTTTGGGATGTTATAAAATTTTAATTTACACTTGTGATGTAAGTATAGTATTTCATACTTGAAGCTACTGAACTAAGCCAGTGTTTTGACATTTGTTAAAAAGTTGCTAAAGGTACCATCTATGTTCAAATCCCATTCCGTGAGTAGTCGCTTATGAAATCATTGTGAAGAAAAATAATAATTTCATCAAATGAAAATGATTATGCCCATCTCTTTTCATGGCACTTGACTGAAGAGCTGTGGCTTTAGGACAAGGGATAAGGGCTGTCATGGCGTCGGGTTTGAAAAATGATGAGTTGTTTACTTTTTTAGTAAAACGACTGGAAAATGAGGGTGATATTGTTTAGAAATTAGATGGCTACCCATCACTACCCATAATATGAATGCAAAAGTGTGTTTGTTTATTGGTTTGTTTGTTTGTCGTTCAATTCCGTCGCAACGGAGCAATGGATTGACGTGATTTTTGCATGGGTATAGTTGAAGACCTAGAGAGTGACATAGGCTACTTTTTATCCCGGATAATCAAAGATCTCTAGAAACCTAAATCCACGCGGACGAAGTCGCGGGCATCCTCTAGTATTTTATAATGCTCCTGAGAAAAGCATATTATACGATCAAAGATTATATAAATGATAAAAGGGCGTGGATTTGACCTACAGCTCGCTCCATCAATGCGCAGGACTTCAATTACTATACATCGCTTAATGATGTATATCAAATCTTTGAAAAGAGCAACCGCCGAGTTTCTTGCTGGTTCTTCTCGGCATTCCGAACCTGTGGTAAATGCTTTTGACGATTCAAAAGTACTTGTAAAAGTTTAATTGTATAAAAATATTTTGAATTTTGAATAATATATGGGAAGTGGTTTATGCCGCTCGTGCGTCAGTGCGCACGCGCAGCGTCACGTCGGATCAGCATTACCTTGGTACAGTGCTCTACATCCGTGAAACGACACCATTCAGAGTTCCCACTATTGCACGAGTCCTATTAAATAACTACTACCTACCAATACATATTTAGGGTTCCGTACCGTAAAAGGAAAAACGGAACCCTTATAGGATCACTTTGTTGTCTGTCTGTCTGTCCGTCTGTCGTGTCTGTCAAGAAAACCTATAGGGAACCTACTTTCCGTTGACCTGGAATCATGAAAGGCAGGTAAGTAGATCGTATAGCACAAGTAAAGGAAAAAATCCGAAAACCGTGAATTTGTGGTTACACCGCAAAAAAAAATGTGTTCACGAACAAAATAATTAGTATTTTCAAAGTAAGATAACTATACCAAGTGGGGTATCATATTATTATGAGAGGGCTTCACCAGTACATTCTAAAACAGATTTTTATTTACTTTTATGCATAATAGTTTTTGATTAATTTACCCTCGGTGCGCGAGTCTGACTCGCACTTGGCCGGTTTTTGAATATTGAAGATCTTCCCTTCGCTTTGCTGTACGCGGGGTCTACTCCAAAACACGTGCCTATTTGCTAAGTCGTAAAAAAATTAAGCGTTCATTCTTCTAAAAATGCTACTGCAACATAAAGAGAATGTTCTATTGATATAATAATTACAAGCAACTGCCATACCTCCCACAAATTTACTGGTAATAAAAACAGATATATCTAAGGCTGAGCGTACATTGGCTACTATCGCCTATGCGATAACTGCTCAAGCTACTTTGGCGTCCAAAAAACTTAAGTTTCCTACGACAGCTGTTGTTTGAAAGAATGTATAGCTATTTGTTTTCTAAATAAATTAATAAAAGCTATGAAATGATCAAAGTCATCTGTTAGCAGCTTTCGAGTTTTTTAATAGAAGCCTAAGCTGCCAAAAATCGCTGAGATTGTGAAAAGAAGCGACATCAGCCAAGTCACTTACCCCGGCTTCGCTCGTATTGACTTTCTCTATTCTGTAGGTACGTTGATATGTCAGACTATCTGTTTATCCTATTATAATCACCTTAATGCCCCTGCCCCTTGAATAACCCCATGTTGTAGTCTAGTGAGAACACCTCCTAAGGAAGCTAGTCCCACAATTTGCATGTGCGAGGAAAAAAGATCTGGCACAACGGGCGGTCGATGCGCATCAGACACTCAGATGGTGAGAGTGAAATTGACACTCAATCGGACAGTTAAAATTAACCGAAAAATCAGTTACTAATTTCGACGGAATGACAGCATATAAACAAAACAACCTAATAATAAAAAGCTTTCAAAAAAATCTATTTCTTGTATAGATAGATGTGCGCCCAGCCTAACTTATATTAAATACAGCTAAAGCAATGTTGCGCGTGCGCAGATTGTCAAGCGCGTATCGCGTTTCGCATTGCATTGAGATACGACTTCGCACAATCAGCGTATATCACTTGTCATGTCGGGTGTCGTGAACTAGATCAATTATAAACCACTGAGAAATATCTCAAACTTATAATAAATTGCGCTGATTGTTTACTTTGTAAAGTTATTATTTGTTACAGCGACTCGCCTCGGCTTCGCTTTGGTATCATTAAGAATTCATAAATTTAATTTAAGTTGTATTTCTAACTATCTAGTGCATGGGACTTCGTCCATGTTTAGGTTTTCAAATATCCCGTGGTAACCCTTTGATTTTTTGGGGAAAAAGGCTTTCGTTTCGGAGCTATCTCTGAATAATGTCATATTGGTTAAAAAGCTGGGCCGTTTAAGAGGGGTCTCTCCGTCACTCGCTTCATACAAACGTAGTTCCAATTTCATTTGAATATTAAGCAACCAAAGTCCATGAAATTTTGCAGACATATTCTAGAAACTAATATAGCTATGTCTGTGGTTTTCCAGATTTCTGTTAAAATATTCGGTTTCAAAGTTACGCGGTCTTAAAAATTTACATACAAATATTTGAGCCCCTGTAATTTTAAAACTACATATTTTTAGAAAAATCTAAAACACCACAGATACAGATATTAGTTTCTAGAATATGTCTGCAAAATTTCGCGACCATTGGAACTACGATTGTATGAAGCGAGTGACGGAGAGAGCCCTGTTAAAGTTAACAGATAAATAGATAGACAAAAACACTTTATAATAGGCAGTAAGGGATTTCATTTCATCTCACTCTGCTTTTCTCATTTAAAAGGCGCTTTAAATTATAAAATTTTGTAATGGTTGAGTTAATTTCCCTTTCGCTTTAAGTTTTTTCTGCATTTAAACAAATGCGCTCGCTGCACTCTCGCTCTTGTTTTTGTTCTGTTATATGTTACTCTAAAATTGAAATGTAAAATTCCACTATTTAGGTACTTTACCCTGTCAAGTCGAGCAGTTTTTTTTCTCATAAAAAGGTTTTTTCATTTATAGAGTAGTGCTTGGCTACAATCAGACCTGCTAGCAAGATGATGCAGCCTAAGATGGAGCGCGCTTGCCTAGAAGTTGCCTTCACTCTTGACTTGAAGGTACCCATATGAAAAGTGGAAGGGAAAACAAATGCCGAAAGGGCGTTCCATATCCTAGCGAAAAGTTCAGTTACCACGAAACTTTCCCCGAATTGAACTCCTGAAAATGAGTTGTGATTAAAAAAACTGGCCAAGTGCGAGTCAGACTCGCGCACTGAGAGCTCCGTACTCGGGTATTTTTTCCAATATTTTGCACGATAAATCAAAAACTATTATGCAAATAAAAAAAAACCGTTTTAGAATGTATAGGTAAAGCCCTTTCATATGATACCCCACTTGATATAGTTAGTTACTTTGAAAATTGAAACACAATTTAATTTTTTTTACGTGATATAACCACAAATTCGCGCCTTTCAGATTTATTCCTGTATTTGTACTATAAGTCCTACCTACCTGCCTTTCATGATTCTAGGTCAACAGAAAGTACCCTATAGGTTTCTTGACAGACACGACGGACAGAAAGACAGACAACAAAGTGATCCTATAAGGGTTCCGTTTTTTCTTTTGAGGTACGGAACCCTAAAAATATTTACTATTTAACTCGCAATTTAGCTAACGTTAACATGAAATCGAACAACACACAGCATGTCATTTATCTTAAGTTATCTGAGCATTATCACGATACTTACCGAACTAAATTGGCTAATCAGCGACATGACAAACGATCGACGACAGGCGTGAGCCGACACGCCGTTAGATAGTTATTGACCTTAAATGGTTAGCGTTGACTATGATTGATTTATTCTTACCATTCAAATCAATACAACGCATTGATATAAGTACAATAATACTATTTACATCATCATCCAAGGAACCAAAAGCTTAATTTGCTATGATCCGCCAAACCAAAGAAATTTGTATGGTGCAGCATGCAGCATGCGACATGCACCGGCCGCCCTCTTACTGATAAACATGCAGGAAAAGCCAGCCACCAAGCACTGTAGTAGCATCTGCAGTGTATCTGTGTATCTGTGATGCCACGTAGCGCCTAAACGAGTAAACCGATTTTAATTTAGTTTTTTTTTGTTTGAAAGGTGGATTGATCGAGAGTGTTCTTAGCTATAATCCAAGAAAATCGGTTCAGCCGTTTGAAAGTTATCAGCTCTTTTCTAGTTACTGCAACCTTCACTTGTCGGGGGTGTTATAAATTTTTAATTTACACTTGTGCACCTTTATGACCTGTTATCTCCCAAAGCCACCATGAGCCAAACTTCATAGTCGCTGATCGTTCCTCCTGTGTTGGGGACAATACGCAGAGAAACTTTCAGCTTTTACAAAATAACGAAGGTCTGGCACGCGGTTTTCTCTCTCTATCAGTCAGTAAGTGAAAATCTTTGTATCTATGTATACAGGTTAATTAATTATTAACCGCCGACCCAAAAAGAGGGCTGTTATAAGTTAGACGTGTATATCTGTGTATCTGTCTGTGGCATCGTAGCTCCTAAACTAATGAACCGATTTTAATTTAATGTTTTTTGTTTGAAAGGTGGCTTGATCGAGAGTCTTCTTAGATATCCAAGAAAGTCGGTTCATCCGTTTGAAAGTTATCAGCACTTTTCTAGTTACTGTAACCTTCACTGGTCGGGGGTGTTATAAATTTTTAATTTACATTTGTATTATTATTATCTAAAGTGTCGCATACCGGTTAGTTAAATTACGATACGGTTTTATCGATATCTATTACGGACTCTAATACATCCGTGAATAAATTAAAATAATCAAATCAATAGGTATTCAGGATGTGATTTAATTATTTTAAATCCGTGTTAAATCCTTCGTACATAATCATTACTCAACATGGCCGCTGGTTTGTCGATATTAACGATTAGCCATTTATCGATATACTTGCTTATGCCCGCGTCTTCTTTCGCGTGGACTACGCTTTCAAACCCCTGTTTTACCCCTTTAGAAATAGAACTTTCGAAAATCCTTTCTTAGGGGATGCCAGTCCGATCAGTCCAGTAGTTTGAACTGTGCGTTGAAAGATCAGTCAGTCAGACAGTTAGTCAGTCAGATTTTCCTTTTTTAACCCCCCTACCCCAAAAAGAGGGGTGTTATAAGTTTGACGTCTGTATCTGTGTATCCATCTGTGGCATCGTAGCTCTTAAACTAATGATCCGATTTCAATTTAGTTTTTTTGCTTGAAAGGTGGCTTGATCGAGAGTGTTCTTAGCTATAATCCAAGGAAATCGGTTCAGCCGTTTGAAAGTTATCAGCTCTTTTTTAGTTACTCTAACCTTCAATTGTCGGGGGTGTTATAAATTAATTTACACTTGTATATGTAACTAACTAGATTCTACATAGAACAGAAAACTTTGAAATTCACTGAACATAATAATATTATATTGTATAATATATTATATTGCATTTTAAAATATTTATAGAATTGCGACAGTTAAAAATAAAACGTCCACAAATAGAACGCCTCTGAAGTCCTGAACTCATTTCCACTTCACGACGAGGTTCGCCCACAATTTCCTACCGTTCCGCCGTAACCGTGGAAACGTTTCCTTTGCGCAAATAAATAAAATTATTCGATCAACTCTACTGAAAAATAGAAATATCCGAAGAAAAGGTGGATGGATTGCGTGAAAGAGGATATGCGTATAAAAGGGATAGATGATACGTCGATGGATGACACAAGAGAGTGGAAGAGGAAGACATGTTGTGCCGACCCCACGTAGCATGGGATAAGGGCTGGAAGAAGAAGAAGATCTACTCTACTGACTTCTATATTTTTAGCCCCCGACCCAAAAAGAGGGGTGTGTTAAAAGTTTGTAATCTGTAAAGTTTGTAAAGTATCTGTCTGTGGCATCATAGCTCCTAAACTAATGGAGCGATTTTAATTTAGTTTGTTTTTGTTTGAAAGGTGGCTTGATCGAGAGTGTTCTCACCTATAATCCAAGAAAATCGGTTCACCCGTTTGAAAGTTATCAGCTCTTTTCTAGTTACTGTAACCTTCACTTGTCGGGGGTGTTATAAATTTTTAATTTACACTTGTTAGTGTTGGTTTTTCATTTCATCAAGTTTCAAATCAAAATAGTACTAAAGACTTTTTCAATTCAAGGTGTCTCAACTTTACATCAGTCTACATCGCGCCATAGGTACATAGATTTATCTAATACGTAAAATATCGCGTGCGTCATCCGTTTGTTCGCCAATTGAGAGCATCTAGCCGGCCTTGAGGCTGAGACGGTAATTGTCATTAGCATCACAAAGAGACCCGAGGCACACTACTATACTATACTAGGGTATATTGCAGCATACGTATGCACTTCTAGGAGCTCCTTTAATTGATTTTCAACGTTTATATTTAACGGGCATGAGACGGGTCTGTCCGTGAAATTCAAATTTAATTTGTTTTTTCGCAATTTGTAAACTAACACGTCAAAGTAGACTTATGGCAATTTAATTGCGCCAATGGCAGTATCATTCTCACAAGTTTATATAAAAATCTTTAGGTACTTGAAAAGGTCCAGTTTAAGAAATTAGTTCTAGTAAAAAACCAAATTAAATTTGAATTTCGAGAAGTTTTTTTTAAATGAAAATATTACAATAAAACTTAAAGCTAGCCTTATCTAATTACTATAAAAATCATGCCCGCGTGGAATGGTGCCAAGTGCTGCATTTGCACGCTGGACAGCCAGGCTGATCCGTTGCGTAAAAAATGAGCCTCTGTCATCCGATGAGGCTATTAAACGCGGTGAAATGTCTCGTAATTTTTTTTTTGCACTAAGACTCCATAGCCCCAGGGTCCACGGCAAACGGAACAAAAATGTAACTCTCAATAAGAGAGGCATACTTGCGCCGCTTGCCGTTTTCAGCCATTTTTCTGATATGACACGGGGCCAATGTGTCAACGCACGTTGCGTCCTACATTAGCGCCCGTCCCCGTTCCCAGGGAACCAGCGTCAATCCATCAGGTCTCTTGCCATCATCCCGACTATAAAGAAGCAGGTACAGTACTATACCACTTTTGAAAAAAAAATTGCACCGAAAAGCGCAACTTAGTGACTTAACACCGACAGCTTTGCATGTAATAAATACTTATTATAAAAATAAAATAAAATTATTTTTTATTTTTCTGTTGTTTCTTTTAGTTTATTTTTTGTTGTTTTGTTATTTTATTGTTGTAAACTTTTTTTTAAATACGGTAATAATGAGATAGTGAATAAATGAAAGAAAAATGATAGCCACTTAGTGTCTATTACTTGAAAAGGTTTATTATCTCGATCGCTATCTAAGTTAATTTAAAATGTAATAGCACCTTTCCTAATGCCAGTATCGCGTTTGAGACTATGAATTGTTGATCATACAATACATAACAAATTGGTGTGGACTTGAAGAATTGAATTTTGTAGGAAAATGCTACTTTTCAATCGATTTATTATTAATATAATTGGATATTTCGAGAAAAGTTATATTCATTTTTTAACAACTAACTGATGACCACGATTTTGCACGCGTGGTTTAAAAATCTCGTAAGAACTCTTTGATTTTGCAAGAAACAAAACCGGTCAAGTGCGAGTTGGACTAGCATATAAAGGGTTCCGTACCATGGTACGAGATATTGTAACATTTTTATGTGCAACACTGCAAGTTAATGACAACAGCGCCATCTATATGTGAATTAGAAAAGTAATTTTTCTTAATTTTTGTTATCCTATAAGGGTTCTTTTTTCTTTTTGAGGTACGGAACTCTAAAAAAGTAGTCTATGTCACTCTCCTCGTCAGTAACTAAAGCCATGCCTGCGTCAAGCATATACTTAGCCAAAGACTGCTTTCCACCAGGGATGTGCTATGCGACGTTGCTATAGATCTGTGTAATATGCATCAACCATTTTCATTGCTCCTCATAGCTTAGCATTGGTGGAAACGGGGTTAACAAAGCTGGTTTTTATGATTAATGGGTGCTATGGATCAGAGCTACGTATGGGGGCTATTGATGGGAGCTAGGGATAGGAGATTTACGCTGTTCTATGGTAGAACGGTGAAGATGGAACAAGGTGAGGGAACCTCCTCACAGCACATCTGCATAGCACAAGTCTGGTGGAAAAGCAGTTTTAATGATCATTTAGGTATGAATGGTTCTCCAGCAATCATCCTCGTTCCATATGGAGCTATTGTCTATTCACTCTAGGGTGCCAGCATTCAGGCTTCCTCGCTTCCTGTGGTAGAACGGTAAAGAAGGAACAAGGTGAGGGAAGCTCCTCACAGCGTAGCTGCACAGCACAACTCTGGTGGAAAAGCAGTTTAATAATGATCGTTTAGGTATGAATGGTTCTCCAGCAATTATCCTCGTTCCATATGAAGCTATTGTCTATTCACTCTAAAGTGCCAGCGTTCAGGGTTCCTCGCTTCCTGTGGTAGAACGGTAAAGAAGGAACAAGATGAGGGAACCTTCTCAGAGCATAGCTGCATAGCACAACTCTGGTGGAAAAGCAGTTTAATAATGATCGTTTAGGTATGAATGGTTCTCCAGCAATCATCCTCGTTCCATATGGAGCTATTGTCTATTCATTCTAGGGTGCCAGCATTCAGGCTTCCTCGCTTCCTGTGGTAGAACGGTAAAGAAGGAACAAGGTGAGGGAAGCTCCTCACAGCGTAGCTGCACAGCACAACTCTGGTGGAAAAGCAGTTTAATAATGATCGTTTAGGTATGAATGGTTCTCCAGCAATCATCCTCGTTCCATATGGAGCTATTGTCTATTCACTCTAGGGTGCCAGCATTCAGGCTTCCTCGCTTCCTGTGGTAGAACGGTGAAGAAGGAACAAGACGAGGGAACCTTCTCACAGCATAGCTGCATAGCACAACTCTGGTAGAGAAGCAGTTTTAATGATCGTTTAGGTATGAATGGTTCTCCAGCAATTATCCTCGTTCCATATGAAGCCATTGTCTATTCACTCTAGGGTGCCAGCGTTCAGAGTTTCTCGCTGTTCTTTAATCGCACGGTGAAGAAGGAACAAGATGAGGGAACCTTCTCAGAGCATAGCTGCATAGCACAAGTCTGGTGGAAAAGCAGTTTTAATGATCGTTTAGGTATGAATGGTTCTCCAGCAATTATCCTCGTTCCATATGGAGCTATTGTCTCTAGTCGGTGTGTCCGCGCGCACAATGAAGTGACATCATCGCGGTACAATCGTGATCTGAATCGAGCGTCCTTTACGTACATACAGGGTGCTTTATTTGAGATTTAAGAGGATCGTCTAGTTGTAAAAAAGCGATAACGTTTTTCTCCCCGTAAATTTTGTCAAATTTTCATATTTTTTTTGTAAATGTTGTTAAACTATGCTCGTACGTTTTAACTTTACAGAAATATTGCTTATGTTAAAAGTTACTAGCGTCTAAATATCCATATTTTTGACCTAAAATCTTTCTTGAGTACTTTTTTTTTTTTGAATGTAACTGAACAAAAATACTAAAAAAACGAACGAGCCTAGATTTAGGTGTTATGAATGTTATGAGATTAAAATTGACTAGTTTTGTAAATATCATAATTTCTGGTCTGGTCTGGTGGTAGGCTTCGGCCGTGGCTAGTTACCACCCAACCGCATCGCCAAGCGACTTAGCGTTCCGATAGGATGCCGTGTAGAAACTAAAGGAGTATGGGTGTAATGAACATTGCCATACCCCTTCAAGGTTAGCCTGCTTTTATCTTAGATTACATCATCACTTGCCACCAGGTGAGATTGCAGTCAAGGACTAACTGAAGAAAAAAAATAACTTCGCTATGACTAGCAGTGGATGTCTAACGGTTGACAAAAATGATAGATTAATCATATTTTTAAAAACACCCTGTATTCAGATACAAAGCGATAATCTGCCTGCAATTTTAATTTTGTATTATGTCAGACAGGAAGCTAATGCAACTACTATAACTATTCTGAATATAGCATTACCTACTTTTAGATAAGTACATAGATTGTCTAGTTAAATACCGCCTGGCTTAGTGGTTAGGATGTGCGACTGCAGATAACAAGGTCTTGGGTACGATATTCAGGTAAAGTAAAGTATTATTATTATTGGTAGCCCGTACTGTCCCAATGCTGGGCAAAGGCCTCCCTTTTTTCCTTCCACCTGTCTCTGTCTAGGGATATTTGGGGCCATTGGGGCTAGCGGTTTCCATAACTGTTAGGTATGCTTTAACCCCCGACCCAAAAAGAGGGGTGTTATAAGTTTGACGTGTGTATGTATCTGTGTATCCGTCTGTGGCACCGTAGCGCCTAAAGTAATGAACCGATTTTAATTTAGTTTTTTTTTTGCTTGAAAGGTGGCTTGATCGAGAGTGTTCTTAGCTATAATCCAAGAAAATCGGTTCAGCCGTTTGAAAGTTATCAGCTCTTTTCTAGTTACTGTAACCTTCACTTGTCGGGGGTGTTATAAATTTTTAATTTACACTTGTTTAATATGTGTTATCGTGTAAATCGACGATTTATTTATGTAACTAGGATGTTTTGTATAAAATAATACCTTAATTCATTGACCAATATGTGGCAAAGAGGTATAATTTTCCATTATGATCGGTTTTGTGATCATCGGCTGGTCAGAGTGAATATAGCGCGGTTTTCCGCAAAATGCCTGTTTGTTGATATAATAGCAAAGTGGTTGCAGAAAATTAGTGCGTGGTAAATACCCGTATAGCCCTCCAATATCAAATTCGATGGAGGCTATGCATGCTCCATTGTTAAGAGGGGTCTCTCCGTCACTCGCTTCATACAAACGTAGTTCCAATTTCATTTGAATATTAAGCAACCAAAGTCCATGAAATTTTGCAGACATATTCTAGAAACTAATATCTATGTCGGTGGTTTTCCAGATTTCTGTTAAAATATTCGGTTTCAAAGTTACGCGGTCTTAAAAATTTAAAACATTGGTTAATAATATTCAAATGAAATTGGAACTACGATTGTATGGACTAAATGACGGAGAGAGCCCTGTTAATATTCAAATGAAATTGGAACTACGATTGTATGAAACGAGTGACGGAGAGAGCCCTGTTAATACCTACACATTATCAGTTGCAAACCAAAATCTACTTAGTAGGTAGTAGAGGATGACCGCGACTTCGTCCGCGTGAATTTAGGTTTAGTTAGGGATGTCCGCGGAAACTCTTCGATTTTCCGGGATAAAACGTTACCTATGTTCGTTTCTAAGGTGCAAGCTATATCTGAACCGTTCGTCCAAATCAGTTAAATAAATAATAATGAATAAACAAAAGTTTATTTAACACACAACACACATTAAGAAAAAAAATCACAACACACAATAACAAAAAATACAAAGTGTGCTAAAACTACATTACAACTAAAGTTAAACTCTACGAGCTAGAAAATACAAAGATAAATACGAGTAGATGGACCTTTAAAAATGCCGCGAGAAAGTTTCTCTTAAGTTTTTCTTAAGTTTCCGAGATGTAACTCAAAATTTGAAAAACCCCCGAAACAAAACCCTCTATAAGAGAACTAGAAAAGAGCTGATAACTTTCAAACGACTGAACCGATTTTCTTCGATTATAGCTAAGAACACTCTCAATTAAGCCACCTTTCAAACAAAAAAAACTAAATTAAATTCGGTTCATTCGTTTAGGAACTACGATGCCACAGACAGATACACACGTCAAACTTATAAAAACCCTCTTTTTGGGTCGGGGGTTAAAAATGTAGCCTACGTCCGTCCCCAGGTTGCAAGGTAGGTATGTCTGTATCGAATCTCGTCAAAATCGGTTAAAGGGATGGGCCGGCAAAAAGCTAACAGACAGACAGACAGAACACATTTTCGCAGTTATACTTAATATTATATGTATAATACGAGTAATAACTAATAATAACTATGGACTGTGCTGCTATCACCATGATTATTTCACTGGTAAAAGGTAATATGAATAAGTGCCCAAATGAAAACGGATTTTTAAGCACCCACATAAGGACGCGTACATACAGAACGATTGTCGTAAAAATCTGTCGCACGTAAGCACCCATAAAACGCGTCATAATCTTTACGGCGCACCCATAAGGAGTCGGGGCGTATCATGAATGAAAAATATATAAAATTATAGTACTTTCCGCGCGTTTTACGGCTCTCATGACCCTATTGAAGATTACGTTATTATTATTACACGACCACCCAAAAAGGAGTACAATGTTTTCAGGATTCATGTATGTACCTATGTAAATATGAGTTACCTTATACCACCGCAACTTCTGAATGCCTAAAACAACTTTGGGTGTTTGTTACTCCTTCACGCCACACTGACTGAACCGATTTGGCTCAAATTTAGAATACAGATAGCCTATATTATCCTTAATTAATGCATAGACTATGTATAGTATACTTTATTCCGGAAAACAATATGATTACCTGGGATTTTTAAAAACCTGTACCAACGCGGATGAAGTCCTGAGCATCTAATATGAGTAAGTGCCTAAATGAAAACGGATTTTTAAGCACCCACATAAGGACGCGTACATACAGAACGATTGTCGTAAAAATCTGTCGCACGTAAGCACCCATAAAACGCGTCATAATCTTTACAGCGCACCCATAAGGAGTCGGGGCGTATCATGAATGAAAAATATATAAAATTATAGTACTTTCCGCGCGTTTTACGGCTCTCATGACCCTATTGAAGATTACGTTATTATTATTACACGACCACCCAAAAAGGAGTACAATGTTTTCAGGATTCATGTATGTACCTATGTAAATATGAGTTACCTTATACCACCGCAACTTCTGAATGCCTAAAACAACTTTGGGTGTTTGTTACTCATTCACGCCACACTGACTGAACCGATTTGGCTCAAATTTGGAATACAGATAGCCTGTGTTATCCTTAATTAATGCATAGACTATGCATTTTTATTCCGGAAAACAATATAATGGGATTTTTAAAAACCTATACCCACATGGATGAAGTCCTGAGCATCTAATATGAGTAAGTGCCTAAATGAAAACGGATTTTTAAGCACCCACATAAGGACGCGTACATACAGAACGATTGTCGTAAAAATCTGTCGCACGTAAGCACCCATAAAACGCGTCATAATCTTTACGGCGCACCCATAAGGAGTCGGGGCGTATCATGAATGAGAAATATATAAAATTATAGTACTTTCCGCGCGTTTTACGGCTCTCATGACCCTATTGAAGATTACGTTATTATTATTACACGACCACCCAAAAAGTAGTACAATGTTTTCAGGATTCATGTATGTACCTACCTATGTAAATATGAGTTACCTTATACCACCGCAACTTCTGAATGCCTAAAACAACTTTGGGTGTTTGTTACTCATTCACGCCACACTGACTGAACCGATTTGGCTCAAATTTGGAATGCAGACAGCCTATATTATCCTTAATTAATGCATAGACTATGTACTTCTTATTCCGGAAAACAATATGATTACGTGGGATTTTTAAAAACCTATACCCACGCGGATGAAGTCCTGTGCACCTAATATGAGTAAGTGCCTAAATGAAAACGGATTTTTAAGCACCCACATAAGGACGCGTACATACAGAACGATTGTCGTAAAAATCTGTCGCACGTGAGCACCCATAAAACGCGTCATAATCTTTACGGCGCACCCATAAGGAACCGGGGCGTATCATGAATGAAAAATATATAAAATTATAGTACTTTCCGCGCGTTTTACGGCTCTCATGACCCTATTGAAGATTACGTTATTATTATTACACGACCACCCAAAAAAGAAGTGTAATGTTTTCAGCGTTCATGACGTATGTATGTTTGTGAGTTTCCTTATTCCACCACAACTTCTAAATGTCCGAATATATTTGGCTGAAATTTTTAACATAAATATGTAGGTAGTATAATATAATAACGGAACCCTAAAAATGAAAAAAAAAAACTGAAAAAGAAATCAAATTACAATTTACAATGTGGAACATGCCTATAAAAAACCACAATATTATAATATAATGTAGACAGTAATTTACATTTTTTTTCTCTTCTTCTAACATTTTGTTTCTTCTGTCTTCTTTAATTCTTCTTTCTTCTCTATTTGCATAAAGCTTCAGTCGTACAGTCGGCACTAACACACCTGAAAGTTTGCTCACCTAATATAAACACAGGTAAGAGCAAGGATTCAGGCCCATCAGTGTACCGAACTTCTTCCTTATTCCTTCTTTCTTCTTTTATTCTTCTGTCGCTACTTTTCTTCTTCTTCGTTATTCAGTTGTCTTGTCTAATTGCTGTTATCTGCATTTAGTCGTGTATAATTATTTGCCTTTTCGTATGGGACTAAGATATAATAATATTAATTTGACAAAATTAAATTATAGTCTCAAAAACCCAGAAAAAAATACATTATCATCATGATCAACCCATCGCCAGCGCACTACTGAGCACGAGATAGGCCATAATTTTCCACGCTGGTCCAGTGCGATTGGCAGACGTCACACACCTTTGAGAACATTATGGAGAACTCTTAGACATGCAGATTTTCTCGCGATGTTTCCCTTCACCGTTAAAGCAAGTGATATTTAACACGCATACTACCTACTGTGTGTGTGTTTGTGTGTGTGTGTAGGTACTTAACACGCATATTTAACTACGAAAGATTAGAGGTGCTTGCCCGGGATCGAACCCCCGACCTCCGATTAGGTGACATACGTCCTAACCACTCAGCTATCATTACATTATTCTTAAACGCAACAATACTTAGCGTCAAATGTAGGTAACATTTGACGCCTGCCAGTGACGTCTAAGCCTGGGGGTTTTATTCGATCTGGAAGTTCCCTAACTGTGGTGAACTGTAGTAATAGCATAGTAATAGGTATTGAATTATAATTTTCATTTTCCTTTCAAACGGTAACCTAATACCATAATGATATTACCGTATTACTTAATAGCATTTGCCCGTAATTTAGGGCTGTCACATTTCCCTGCGCCATGTTCAATTTAATTTAGCAGCCCTAGCAATTCTCGCATATTTTAAAGGTGAAAAGGTCACAAAACAATATTAAAGACTAGATGGTGCCCATGACTTCTTGTGGATTTAGGTTTTTAAAATTTCTGTTAGCTTATGCCTTTCTCAGGGAAGAAAGATCTGAGAGATGCAAGCTATTACTGAACGAAATCTCGTCAAAATTAGTTAAACTGGTGGGTCGTGAAAAGACAGACATGTGTATCTGTTACTTTTTCACGGCCCACCAGTTTAATTTGGAACATTTGGAAAGTATACTTATGTAAGGCTTTCACAAAAAAAAGAGAAATTCAACTTAAGAGGGGTCTCTCCGTCACTCACTTCATACAAACGTAGTTCCAATTTCATTTGAATATTAAGCAACCAAAGTCCATGATGTCTTACAGACATATTCTAGAAACTAATATCTATGTCTGTGGTTTTCCAGATTTCTGTTAAAATATTCGGTTTCAAAGTTACGAGGTCTTAAAAATTTACATACAAATCTTTGAGCCCCTGTAATTTTAAAACTACATATTTTTAGAAAAATCTAAAACACCACAGACACAGATATTAGTTTCTAGAATATGTCTGCAAAATTTCATGGACTTTGGTTGCTTAATATTCAAATGAAATTGGAACTACGATTGTATGAAGCGAGTGACGGAGAGAGCCCTGTTAAAGTAAAGGAAAATGGACGGAACTCAAAACCAAACATTTTACAAACACTGATTAGTTTTCTGTGTCTGCGTCTGTCTACCCGTCTGTCTATTCAATCTGGCTAATGTTCAAAACGATTGCACTATTTTTGAAGGAACTTTTGCAATCAGAAAGAAAACTGTCTTGAAAGGACTGTTTTTTTTTTTTTAATAAAACAGAATTCATACGAAAGATGTCGTGGGCATAAGTTCATAAAATTTTAACTTGTCTTATTTTATAATACGAGCTGCTGTCGGCAAAATCTTTTTTTTTTAAAGAATATTAGCCATGTTGCCACTAACATTCCCCTTTCCCCTCCAACTAAGCGTAAAGCTTGTGCTAGGAGTAGGTAAGAATAGTAGAAGTGTGGGGTTTGAACCACCGACCTTTCGGGTTTCATTCCTCTCCTATAACCGTTGAGCTATTGAAGCTACAATTTCCCTCGCGACAAGGAAGTCAATTTCCCCTCAATAGACTGTTGGCAACCCTGCTGCGGATTATATCGGAAGGAAACCTTCGGAACAAGACTAGTGCTGTGACAATCATAAAATTATAAATAGTGAATAAAAAAATAAAAAAAAATAACAAGGCCACGGATCTTGTGTATAGATTCTTGACAAAGATGTTCAGGTATGTCTGGAACCTAACAAGACAATCACACTAATATTATAAAGGAGAAAGTTTGTATGTGTGTGTGTGTCTGTGTGTGTGTGTGTGTGTGTAAGTGTGTGTGTGTGTATGTTTGTTACTCCATCACGCAAAAACTACTGGACGGATTGGGCTGAAATTTAGAATGGAGATAGATTATACCCTGGATTAGCACATAGGCTACTTTTTATCCCGGAAAATCAAAGAGTTCGCACGGGATTTTTAAAAAACCTACATCCATGCGAACGAAGTCGCGGGCATCAGCTAGTAAAAAAATAAATATAAAAAAATAACAATGCCACGGATCTTGTGTATAGATTCTTGACAAAGATGTTCAGGTATGTCCGGAACCTAACAAGATTGAATTATCACAATAAACGTAGACAGTTAGCAGTTGGCATATCCTGCTGAAATATTGAAAACCTTCGGGACTAGAACAGTGCTGCGACAAACTCAAACTCAAATCAAAGTAGGTACGAGTAATAACTCCTTTTGATGGTCAGAATTGTTAGATTTGTAAGATGAATTATTATAGTGGTGATAATTAATTACGTTAACTTAAAACTAAAGCTACGAGGGTTTCAAACGGGCAGTCATCACACTAATATTATAAAGGAGAAAGTTTGTATGAGTGTGTATGTTTGTTACTCCTTCACGCAAAAACTACTGGACGGATTGGGCTAAAATTTAGAATGGAGATAGAGTATACCCTGGATTAGCACATAGGCTACTTTTTATCCCGGAAAATCAAAGAGTTCCCACGGGAATTTTAAAAACCTACATCCACGCGAAGTCGCGGGTATCAGCTAGTAAAACTAATAAGATCACGGATTGCGGTACACATAGCCGTTCCAAGGTACTGGAACTATGATCTCGCATCGCATAACGCAGCGTTAGGAGACCCTTTACTAAGTGAAAGTCCGATCTCGAAAAAGTCAAAAAGAATCGCTGGACATAAGAGTCTGCCTTAGAGTGTGGAAATTCTTATAAGAGACAACAACAATGCCCAACAGTGGACATCCATCGGTTAAGCCGAAAATGGGTTGGCACTTGGCACCCCTGCCTCCAATATTGGAAACCTTCGGAACTGGAGCAGTGCTGCGACAGTCGTAAAACTAACAAGGCCACGGATCGCGTTACGCTCAACCGTAACCTAACAAGATTGAATTGTAACACAAAGACACACGTGTTCGATCCTTTATCGATCGCCGAAACGTGTCGAGAATATCTTAATACTTAATCATGACTTAATCTATGCATTGTAGCTTTATAATAGTGAATAGGCACCCAAGCGCGCTCCACCTTAGGCTGTATTATTGACTACTATTTGATGTTTCCATTCGTTTCCATTCCATCAGCCTGTATGCGTCCACTGCTGGATATAGGCCTTTCCAAGAGCGCGCCATCAAACACGGCCTTCTGCCTTCCTCATCCACCCGCTCCCCACCACCTTCATCGGTCATCGGTCCAGCGGGCTGGAGGTCGTCCCACACTGCGCTTACCGGTACGCGGTCTCCACTCCAGAACACGTCTGCCCCAACAGGTTCTGCGACAGACATGACCTGCCCATTGCCACTTCAGCTTGCTAATCCTTTGAACTTGATGTAATTGCAGTCAAATAAGTGGTAATAGCCTAATAGTTACGTTTGGAGAGTCTGGGGTTCGATCCCGGGCACAACCTCTAACTCTTCGGAGTTATGTGCGTTTTAAATAAAATATCGCTTGTTTTAACGATGAAGTAAAACATCATAAGGAAACCTGCACGCCTGAAAGTTCTCCATAATGTTTTCAAAGGTATGTGAAGTCTATAATCCGCACTTGGTCAGCGCAGTGGAGTATGCTGTGAATGTAAACGTTAAAATTCAATAGCTTTTCACCATAAATGTAGTAATAATAGTTCCTTTTCATAAACTAGAAGAGATCTTTCGCTATTTCTCTCTCTGCCTCGCACATTTTATTTTTGAGGGTCTAAAGCTATTCCATAATGGTGGCGGTCTTCTCGGTATAATAATGACGTGGGCTCCCAGATATCCTTCCGCAATCACCCACCAATCTATTCAAACATAAAATCGCGACCATACCCTAAAAACCTTCAGAGCCCAAATAAACACATTGAAAGCCATAAAAAGTCCTGTATCGCGTTACATACAACCATAAAATACACCAAACAACATTGAATTATCACAAAACGACATGTGTAGAGTGCTATCTAAATATTGGATCTATTATCTACATCGTTAAAATGGCGGCAAGAGGCGCTAACGCGTGCGGTTTGACATCTGTCAATTAGACAGTGACAAATTACGTTCGGATACTTTTATAGTAGACTAGAGGATGCCCGCGGCTTCGCCCGCGTGGATTTCGGTTTTTTAAAATCCCGTAGGAACTCTTTGATTTTCCGGGATAAAAAGTAGCCTATGTCCTTCCCCGGGATGTATCCCATGTCTGTACCAAATTTCATTCAAATCGGTTCTGCGGTTGGGCCGTGAAAACGTAGCAGACAGACAGACAGATAGACAGACAGACAGACAGACAGACAGACACACTTTCGCATTTATAATATTAGTATGGATAGCGAATCGACTTTTGTTATGTTGACAACACAGATTGTAATTGTTTGCTTTGGATGTCATTTATTTGTAGTTGTACCTACTAACCTAAGCTAATAGAAACTTAAAGCTAAGTAATGATATTTTTACGACTTTTTTCAACTATTTGAGTCGTAATATCTCAGAAACGGTGAATCTTAGGAGAGAAAGTATAAACAATTTTTTTAGATGATTGTATGATCTACAATTTTGTCCGAGCTATTTTTATGATAAAGCTTACCGTTCGGCTGAAAAACGCAAAAAACCCATATTTGCGAACTTTGACCCCGAATATTTTTTGCAAATGTCAGTTCGATGGGGACTTTTCACATTTCATTTATAAATAGCTGATGCCCGCAGCTTCGCCCGCGTGGATTTAGGGTCTTAAATCCCGTGGGAACTTTTGATTTCCCAGGACAAAAGTAGTCTATCCGTAATGCACATATATTAGTTTCTAGAATATGTCTCCAAAATTTCATGGACTTTGGTTGCTTAATATTCAAGTGGGAATTGGAACTACGATTGTATGGAGTAAGTGACGGAGAGAGCCCTAAAAAATAAAAGATTTACAAGCACATGGCATGGCAATGACGATTTCATAGTATAATTTCAAAAAAAAAAACAAGAATTTTAACAAAATATGTTGCCATAAGATTTGATTTTTTTAGTACTATTGATTTATAAAATAGTTACCTCTAAAAGATAGTAATCACATCACACTAATAATATTATAAAGGCGAAAGTTGTACGTGTGTGTGTGTGTGTGTATGTTTGTTACTCCTTCACGCAAAAACCACTGGACGGATTTGGCTGAAATTCAGAATGGAAATAGATAATATCCTGGATTAGCACATAGGCTACTTTTTATCCTGGAAAATCAAAGAGTTCTCACGAGATTTCGAAAAACCTAAATCCACGCGGACGAAGTCGCGGGCGTCAGCTAGTTAGAAATAAAAAAGGCAGTGCAGTGCGCGCTTGGCGTTACAGCGATACGTGATAAAAATATGAAGGGCAATCAACGTATATTATATTACAACAATAATATACTGTTACATTTAGATTACGATATGGCACCTATCACAATGGGCCATTCAACACAAGGTTCTAAAACTGCACGTAACCAACTCTGTTTCACAACTGATGGGTACTGTTGAGCTGGTTTTAGGAACAAAAAGGCTGGAATAGGTTGAAAGACGTTTAATTCTCATAAAGCCAAAGAAAAGTAATTTACATGAGAACTTAATTCTAAGAAAAAAAGTTTACAATATTCGCCATTTAATTAATTACTCATTCAATGCATTTGTCGAAGTAATTCGCATTACTCATAATGTGAGCAGCTAATTCAGTTTTAAATGCATTGAATGAATGTACATTTTTTATGTGTGCAGGTATTTTGCTGTACAGTTTAGCTCCTTCATAGGTAAGGGTTTTTCTGCCATTTGTTCTAGTTTTGGGTAGGACAAGGTAACTGGTGGTAAGGAATTTTTAACTAATTTGAAAATAGAAGTTTTCAATCCGATGTAAATGTTTAATTATGTCGGTTCCATATATCTGATAAATATCTTTGGGTACCTATGGTAGACTTGATTCCTCAATCCAGAAATGTGCTAGCATACTAATGTAACTACTTGACAATGGTAAGTGAATTGTGCGGGTTTGGCAGTACAACAAGTGTAAAATAAAAATTTATAACACCCCCGACGATCCAAAGTATCTGAGTTTTTCAAAACATCATTTTCAAATAAATAATTATGTATTTAGGCAACGTCCATCTTGACAGCTTGACATTTGTCTATTGACATAATATTATGAACCTAACGGTTATCTAACCTTCTTTTCTACAAGAAAACTAGAAAAGAGCTGATAACTCTTAAACGGCTGAACCAATTTTTTTAGATTATAGCTAAGAACACTCTCGATCAAGCCACCTTTCAAACAAAAAAACTAAATTAAAATCGGTTCATTCGTTTAGGCGCTACGATGCCACAAACAGATACACAGATATACACGTCAAACTTATAACATCCCTCTTTTTGGGTCGGGGGTTAAAAAGCCAAAAAACAAGAAAAGAAGAACGCGCGTTTCGGGTATTAGTTTACTAACCAAACACGAAAGCAAAAATACGGAAGTGTGTCTGAATATTTTGTTATATTTCAGAGCATAAAACTGATCTAAACCTTTGGTATAGAGATAGCTTGCAATTGGGATCCTGCAGATAGATCCATACTAATACTTTAAATAAATAGACTTATATTTCAGGCACAAACCCATAATTCTGTGTTATTATCTATATTATAAACTAGCTGATGCCCGCAGCTTCGCCCGCGTGGATTGGTCAGATCCCCTGCAGCATCAGGATTGAGGAGTTGGAATCCAAATTTTTTATGAAACAATGTCGCAAAGTTCCTCTATCGATTAAAAAAAAAATTACGCAAATCGGTTCAGAAATCTCAGAGATTTCGGTGTACATAGGTAGAAAAACACAACTCCCTTTTTGAAAGTCGGTTAAAAAAGTAGCCTATGTTACACCCTGGTCAATCCTCTACTTGTCTGTGAAAATCCCGTCAAAATCGGTTCAGCCGTTCCAAAGGTTAGCCTTTTCAAACAGACAGACAGACAGACAGACAGACAAAAATTTTAAAAACGTCTGATTTAGTTAAGGTATCGTTCAAATAACCCTATGAGCTTAATATGAGATAGTTATTTCGAAATTACAGACAGACACTCCAATTTTATTTATTAGTATAGATGTATAAGCGTCCGTTTGTCTGCTACTGCAATTTTGACGTAATTTGGTACGGAGCGTACATCCCGGGGCATACATTTTTCTCCTCGGATATCAAAAAGTTTTCACATGATGTTTTAAAACCTAAATCCATACAATGAGAATATTGAAATTGGATCTTTTTTTAAATATCGTGTATATTATTCTTCTTGGTGAATGTATCACAGTGCCCATCAGCTGTGAAATAAACTATCATAATAGCGTCCGGAAAAATGCCACTTCATCTCTCTTAGGGGTCTAATAGACCTCTTTATTGCTGTAATTAATGTGTATGTTTGGTCTTAGGAGATTAATGTTATATACCATTACAATACTGTTAAAATTTAATACATAATTATGAAGTGTAGTGTCCTTTTTTCTAAAATAGTTTTTTTTAACTCCTAAAATATTATACAATACTCTTCCGCGGATGGGTATAGTTTTCAAAGTAAGATTTTAAAAGAGTAAGTAGTTTTTGAATTTTTTTAAAGAATAATACTTCTTCATAAAACAAACTTACTTGAAGTGACAAACAAAATACCTAATTAATAATTTGAGCCTCAATAGCTCAACCGGTAAAGGAGTGGACTGAAAACCGAAAGGTCGACGGTTCAAACCCCGCCCGTTGCACTATTGTCGTATCTACTCCTAGCACAAGCCTGACGCTTAGTTGGAGAGGAAAGGGGAATATTAGTCATTTAACATGGCCAATATTCTTTAAAAAAAAAAAAAATTACGTACCCAACTACCTACCCCTACCTTTACAGTAAATCTATACAGTGTAAACTAACAGAAAGCTTTTAATAGTGTATTTAAGTAATGTGTGTACTGAATAGCTATCCATCTAAATACATATTAAATTTCCCGATCAAAGCTACACATATTTGCAGTCAAAGAGCTAGTTCCCATTTTCACGTTCGAGTTAAACTTACATTTTGACATTTAGGGCTCATTTTTCAATCGTCAAACAACTTTTATCCGTGGAATAAAGACGTATTATTGACTGTTTTTCTATACCAAAACTGTCAAATCCCCAAGTTCTTCAGATAAATGTTATTTGACAATTGAAAAATCGGCCCTTTTTCAACTAGTTTTTTCAATTGATTAAGCGTTTTGATTAATCTGCGGGGCACGTAAAAAGCTACTTCCAAAATCTAGGATCAAAATAAAAATCTTAGGATGACTTCAAAACTTATTTGGACGCATTATTCACTTCAAAAACAATTTCCACAGAAATCTCGGTAAGGGAGAGCTAAATTAAAAAGCTCGTCTTTTTTGGAAGTTGGTTAAAAATACAGCAATCTGAGGGAAGTCTTACTGAAAACATTCAAGATTTTTTATTAGCAGAAACATTTTTTACAGTGAGATGTTATTAAATAATAATGTCCAGTAGAAATATTTCCCACTGTGTTAGAAGATAGACGCAAAATGTAGATTTCAGCTGTTTCCAGATAAACAAAGCCGCCCTAATTCTGACGTATCGAGCTATCGCCGGGCGAAATGGGAATACTATGTAGGCGTGAAGTTGAGAAATCTCTGCCAATATCAATATCACTCAATCCGATTCCGTTAAAGAAACTGGGGTAAAAAATTTGATTCAAAGGAGGTTTTTTGACCTCCCTGGCGCAGGTGGTGAGCGCTGTGGTCTGATAAGTGGAAGGTGGCGGGTTTGATTCCCAGTAGGGGCAATTTATAATTTGCCTCTGGTCTGGTCTAATAGCAGGCTTCTGGTGTCAAGCGATTTCATGTTCGGGTACGATGCCGCGTAGAAACTGATCTAGTTTTCATGAAACTGCCAAATTCCTTAAAAATTAACCTGCTTCCGGGTACTGCTATATATTTGATAAAAGTTAGCCCTTGATTGTGATCTCACCTGATGGTAAGTGATGGTGCAGTCTAAGATGGAAGCGGGCTAATCTGGAACTTGGAAGGGTATGGCACTTTTATTAAACCTATACCCCTGTTCGGTTTCTACACGTCATCGTGCCGGAACGCTAAAACGGTTGGCAGTACGGCTTAGCTGGTTGGCTGGTAACTATCCACGGCCGAAGCCTCCCACCAGACCAGACCAGAGAAAATTAAGAAAATATTGATTCCCAAATTGCCCCTGACAGCAATAAAGAAAATATGAATTCCAAGTTGCTCCTGACGAGAATCGAATTCGAGACCTCCCACTATAAGACAGCGCTTACCACTGCGGCAGGGAAATCGTCTTAATTATTCAATGGCGCTTTAACATAATTATCATCATCATGATCAACTAACCCTCATCTTAGAATGAGAATAATAATATAGGCCATAATCCGCCACCTTGGCCAAGTGTGGATTGGCGATTGGCAGACTTCACACACCTTTGCATTATGGAGAACTCGCAGGCATGCAGGTTTTCTCACGATATTTAAAATACTTTCACCGTTAAAGTAAGTGATATTTAATTGCTTAAAACACACACAACTGCGAAGAGTTAGAGGTGCCTACCCGGGATCGAACCCCCGACCTTCCCATTAGGAGGCAGACGTACCACTAGGCTATCACGGTTCTTTATCATTATCATAATAAAATAAGAAAAATGCTGGGTCAAAAAGATTTTATCAGAACACTAGTAACAGCAACCTTCCAAATACGGTTTATATGGATTACAGAAATAAATGTTTGCCAAAGCTAATAATTACATCAAAACACGATCAGTATGCATTTAAACGGTTTTGATCATGAGAAATATACAACGAACAACGCGTAAATTAGGTAATTCAATGACAGGTGCACATTTTTTTTGTCTTAGCAAAAAACGTGACTGAACTTGAAACTATATATTTTAGCGGTTAAACTATCGTGTAGGAAGGATCCTTAAGGTATTTTAAAAAATTGATTTGAATTTGTTAGAAATTATATAAAATTCTTATTAATTTATCTAATGGAGGTAGATTAATAAAAATCAATAATTAACTCATTCGATGTCATACGATCTCTTGCTAGGAGGCCAACTTGAGTGAATTTGTATAAATACGGGTGCTTTATTTAAATCTTACGATATTCGGTACGATTAATGAATACCTTCGGTGTTCAGATCGTGAACTGGATAATTCGATATTGCGATAGCAATCGCGCTGCTCTAATTGAATAATTTGTTTGCCATCAGTTTTTTTAGATTAAAACTCTCAAATTACCTCTACTCGTTGTGATCTGTGTTCCTCGCGTAGTTTTTGGGACGACGTTCCAATAATTCGTTAAAAATATTTAAATAATTAATACCTATTTTTCTGTGGGACGCCTATAATAATTAAGTGATATACGTTATGATTTGATTACAAATGACTGACGATTATATGACTAGTTTCAAACCCATTTGGTGAATAGGCATTTTCTAGACAAGCGCACTCCACCTTAGGCTGCATCATCACTTGCCAGCAGGTGTGATTGAAGCCATGCGCTACTCTATAATTTAAAAAAAGGTCAAGCGCGAGTCGGACTCGTAAACGGTACCATCCTTGTACGCTTGTACCATCGTACAAGATTATGTACTTTTTAATTATAAGTAAACTCTCGTGAATGTGAAATAGTTCATGGCCAAAGATTGTGGTGTAAGTAACATTTTGTATTTGACATCTAGTGCCCTCAAATAAATACATGCGTTAACCTATAAATGGCATTTCAAACAATAATATAAATCACCACTTGTTGGTGTGGAACATTGGGAATTATCATTTGTGTAAATTTTGACTATCCGTTTATTTATTGTTTATATCTACATAACTAATGTGTCTCCTTTGTAAATCTCTCACCTTATCAAACCGATCGATACAAAAGGCAGGAAATCGCAATAAATGTGTCCGAAATTGATAATTTTTCTATGAGTAAAACAAATGATTCCTGGGATTTTTTTAAGATACCAAAATTTTCCTTAGCTTTATCCATTGATATTTTAAGGCATAGCTCATTCATTCGTATTCCAAAAAGTGAAAACTTTAGTCATACGCTTGTGTGTGCCTGCGTATGACGTGTGCATGTGTGTGTGAAAATGCATTTTGACTCCTTATTTAGCATTATTAAAATGAAAGAGATGCATATACTTTAAATTTAGTTTATAGAAAAGCATCAAAATCGACCGCTAGCTCCTGGCCTACAAATACCGCGCCCATACAGTTCGCGTGACCGCCGGGTGGGCAGCAACCTAATTGAATTAGGTACAGCCATTCCATCCACTTAAAGCTATCTATCCCGCATCGTAAAATGCATTTATCCATTACTTAGAGTTTTATCGGCGGCGGTCTAGATTAATTGAAAGTTGATAAATTGCCTGGGGAATAGACAATATCGTTCCTAGTACAATTTTCCCTAATTTGTTTCTATTGCTTAAGTAACTAGGTACTAGTATTTTTAGGGGGTCCGTACCTCACAAGGAAAAACAGAGCACCCTTATAGGATCACTTTGTTGTCTGTCTGTCCGTCTGTCGTGTCTGTCAAGAAAACCTATAGGGTACTTCCCGTTGACGGTTGACCTAGAATCATGAAGATTTGGCAGGTAGGTACCTAGATCTTATAGCACAAGTAAAGAAAAAATAGGAAAACCGTGTATTTGTGGTTGCATCACAAAAAGAATTAAAATGTGTTTATGAAAAAATATAATTAGTATTTTAAATTTTCAAAGTAAGATAGCTGTACCAAATGGGTTATCATATTATGAAACCTGGTTTTTTTTCATTCTACATTCTAAACCAGATTTTTATGCATAATGGTTTTTGATTTATCGTGCAAAATGTCGAAAAAAATACCCGAGTACTGAATCCTCGGTTCCCGAGAGAGTCAGTTTTTAATAAATCAGAGAGTCAGTCAGTTCTATGCAACTCGACAAAGTATAGTTCATCAACTATGACGAGGTGTAAAGGCGTAAGTGTGAATTTAATAAAAAAAACTTTGTAGAGCGTTCCAATTTACGCGAAAGTAGGCCATTTTCATTGGCGGCCGGAATGGCGGGTAATTACTTTTCGGTTTATTTGCAAATGGGCGTAACTGGAACACGCTGTAGTTCTACTTTTAACATTGTTGCTGTACATTATTTAAAAAAAACGGCCAAGTACGAGTCAGACGGCCGTATTCACAAACGTTACTATGAGGTCTCACAGTGCGCTCGAACGCATAGTGTAGGTTCCACCAATCAGATCGTTGTAAATTGACGTGATACAGTCATCTGATTGGTGGAACGGACACTTTGCGTTCGAGGTCACTATGAGACCTCATAGTAACGTTTGTGAATACGGGTGAGAGTCTAGGGTGTCGTATCTTGGAACGATACGCGTACCTATTTGGTTTCTTAAATTATCTCCAACTGCAAATGTAAGTTTGTAGTCGCAAAAACAATAGGTTTTCTTTGTACAATACAGTATCATGCAATTTTTCCGCTAGGTACCTTTGTCTTTATCATGTAAATTGGAGCGTCCTAGATAAGTTTAATTAAATTGGCACTTACGTCCATTTGTCTCGTGAGTCACATGTGAGTCTGTACTTACGATCCAATAAAGTGTGATTCACAATGTTTCATCACTTGAATTCAACATAGTGTATTGTTAAATATTGTAATTTTCTATGATTTGAAAACAGCAACTGCTGAGTTTCTGGCCAGCTCTTCTCAATATAATCAGTATTCCAAATCGGGGTAGAGTCATAGACGTAGCATAGGAGACACTGGTTCTACATGAAAATTGAATTTTGACATTTTAAACAAAACTGAATTTTAGTTATTTTTAGAAAAAAAAAAACACTACTCTATTATAGTGTGCTTAACGCTTTAAGCAACTCTCTCATGTAAATTGGAGCGTCCTAGATAAGTTTGATTAAATTCGCACTTACGTCCATTTGCCTCGTGAGTCACATGTGAGTCTGCACTTACGATCCAATAAAGTGTGATTCACAGCACTTCATGACTTCAATTCATCTGAAAAGATAGAGATAGATATTAGAATATTTCAATCTTACTTTGCATTATGCAGGCTGCAGCAGATATGAAGGGGATTTGTTGGTAATACAAATAGCAGATAATGCAGGGCGTCGATAGCTCAACGGTTGAGGAGCGGACTGAATTCTGAAAGGTCGACGGTTCAAACCCCACCCGTTGCACTATTGTCGTACCCACTTCTGGCACAAGCTTTACGCTTAATCGGAGGGGAAAGGGGAGTATTAGTTATGATTAGCATGGCTAATATTCTTTAAAACAAGTGTAAATTAAAAATTTATAACACCCCCGACAAGTGAAGGTTACAGTAACTAGAAAATAGCTGATAACTTTCAAGCGGCTGAACCGATTTTCTTGGATTATAGCTAAGAACACTCTCGATGAAGCCACCTTTCAAACAAAAAAAACTAAATTAAAATCGGTTCATTCGTTTAGGCGCTACGATGCCACAGAAAGATACATAGATACACACGTCAAACTTATAACACCCCTCTTTTTGGGTCGGGGGTTAAAAACTCTTATAAGTAGTAGGTAAGTACTTTTGCCATATTACCACTTTCCATCAAGTATGATTGAGGTCAAGCGTGTGTCTATAGTAAATTAAAAAAAAATAGCACGCCAGGAAAAGAATTTTTGATTTGATAAGAGTCCTCGCGCTCTTTCCATTAAGCCACTATGGCTTATTGCATCATATTTCGGTGAATTCCTATAATATTATACCGATAGTGGCGGAGCGGATTTGACGGACACACGCCAGGCGCGATACGCTTCACGGTTATTACGAGATCTAAGTAATAAGCGGAAGCGATTTATTATTTACGCTTCACGTTTATTACGAGATCTTATTTTCTACAGACTTCATCTTCACTATCAACCCATCGCTAGCATACTACTGAGCACGGGTGTCCTCTCAGAATGAGAAGTTTAGTTCACCCATTTTGTCTTCTCGTACAGAATTCCTCAGTGCTTAAAGAAAAAATCTTCGAACTATGTACTTCGTGTTGCTAGTGATACCTTAATTATGGTTGCGAGACATGATAGCTAACTATAGACCTCACGAGAAAGCTTAGAGTCACTAAGCGAGTGATGAAGAGAGCTATGCTTGGAGTTACTCTACGTGATCTATCAGAAATAAGGAGATCCAGAGTAACCGACAGAGCTCAACGGGTTGCCACGCTGAAGTGGCAATAGGCAGGACACATACCTAGTGCCAAAAACAGATAGACGTTTGAGTCCCAAGATTCTAGAATGTCAATTTCGCACCGGAAAACGCATCTTACCGGCTGCGGAGTGTTTGTTGGCTTTGGTGGTTTTATTTTCACTTTTAGACACTATTACAATGCAATGCCCCTGGTGGAGATGTTTGCCTCACAGAGAACGTATATGCATCTCTGACAGCTGTCGCTGTCACTAGTCAGGTGACAGATGTCATATTTAGTAACGTTTCGTTACTGCCTGCTACAAGGGGACCGCTGCTAAGTGGGCGCAAGACCGTGGTGTGGAAGTCGCTACAAAAGTTCTATGTCCAGCAGTAGAAGCCTATCGGTTGACGATGATGATGATAATGAAAGTTTATAACTTGGACCACGACAGCCGATGTATACGCAATGGATCGATCTTACATTAAATTTATTTCTGGAGCGTAAGATGAATATTTTTGGCAGAATCTCAAAGAATCTATCCGCCGAAAAAACGCCTAGCCATCGAAATCAGATTTTTATTACCACTACTAGAGGATGCCCGCGACTACGTCCGCGTGGATATCGGGTTTTAAAGATCCCATGGGAACTATTTGTTTTTCCGGGATAAAAAGTGGCCTATGTCAATTGCAGGGACGCAAGCTATCTCGGTTCCAAACATGCAAATCAGTTGAGCGGATGAATATTTAGGAATCCCGTGGGAACTCTTTGATTATCCGGGATAAAAAGTAGCCTATGACCATCCCCGGGATATAAGCTAACTCTGTACCAAATTTCGTCAAAATCGGTTAAACTGTTGGGCCGTGAAAAGGTAGCAGATAGCCAGACAGACAGACAGACGGACAGGCAGACACATATTCGCATTTATAATATTAGTATGGATATTTTGATGACCTCACTGGCGCAGGGCAGTAAGCTGTGGTCATGTGAAAGGTCCTGATTGCGATATTCATCATCATCATTGTCAGTTTGTGGACGTCCATCGTAGGACATAAACATTCCCTAATCAGCGCCACCACACGCGCTGCTCAGCCTTTCGCATCCCGCCACCTTCTTTATATTGTCAATCCATCATGCTCTCAAATGTTATCTCCCAAAGCCACCATGATCCAAACTTCATAGTCGCTGATCTCCTCAGCTTTTATAAAATAACGAAGGTCGCACACGCGTTGGCTCTTTCCATCTCTCTCTATAAGATTAAAAGCTCGTAAAGATCTTACCGAATTCCACTAATGATTTGGAATTATTTATCCAAATTCAAAAGAACGCAAAGCCTGCCCGTCTATCTGCCAAGTGTAAAAAATTACTAATTGACAGTTTTGGCAACAGCTTAACTTTGGTCTTTGATATCCCATGATTCAAAGCAGACAGACAAACTGTCATAGTGACACTTTATTTTACTTTGATACAAATAAGTTTACTTCTAAGTTTCAATTGATCGGTGATAGTATGTATCTTCCGAGAAAATGTAAGACAAGGATAGCGTCACTATTAGCATATAATTTAAAGGAGCCAGTTACAAGTGTTGTAACTAAGTCTTTTGACACTTTTACAAACTGTACTTCTAGTACTAATATTCTTTGTATTGACTCGAGTACTTCTAGTACTAATATTTCTATAATTGACTCAAGCAATAGTTTATGTACTATTAGGGACCCTATTGCTTGTTTAAACTAGATAGTAAGACAACGGAGGAGCTCTGTAAAATGAATACTGTACATCAAAACATACAGAGCCTCACCGGCAAAGATAGCCAAAATTTAAAACTAAGTAGTGATACAACAGACAAGCACTGTATTATTAATCTTGTACACCAAAATATACAGGGCTTGTCTGGAAAAGAATATGAAATTGAACTTTTTATAAAAAAATTAGATATTGATATTCTATGCCTTACTGAGCATTGGCTCAATAGTTATCAATTAATTGTCAATCTTGGAAATTATTCATTGTCAAGTGCGTTCACAAGAAAGAAGGCTATTCGCGGAGGATCTATGATAATAACCCGCAACAACATTAATTACAAGGAACGAAAAGACATTCTTAATCTTTCGGTCGAACGCACTATTGAGCTGTCCTGTGTTGAGCTGGAGCGATATATTATAGTTTGCGCATACCGACCTCCTTCAGGTGACTTTTCTCTGTTTGAGGACGTCATGGAGGAGGCACTGAGGCGGATATGTAGGTCATCAAAAAAATTATTGATTTGTGGAGACTTTAATATTGATATTTTACTTCACACCTCCTTTACAGATAGATTACTTAACTTATTTAAAAGTTTTAATTTAGAAAACATTTTTGTTGAGCCCACACGTGTAACTGCAACTTCAGCTACTTGTATTGATAACATTTTTGGTGATTGTAAAATTATTAAAAAATCCATTATCACCAATCTTAGATCCGACCACTGTGGACAAATGATATCTGTTCCCAGCTGTCAACTAAATACAATAAAAGTAGTAAAGTATAGGCCAGTCACTACTAAAAAAGTAAAGCAATTCAAACATAATATTTTATTCACCTTACCTTCACTTGACCTTACACAGGGTGGTCCGGATGAACTGTATAATGCTTTTTTTAACTTAATAAATTCCCAATTTAATTCTATTTTTAAAATCATAGAAAAAAGATTGTTTAAAAATCTTAAATTTAGTGAGTGGGCTACTGTTGGCATTTATAAAAGTAGGAATAAGCTGTTTGACTTGTATGCAGAAAAGCAATATAATTTTACTCCAGCCTTTGTTCAATATGTAAGAAATTATTCAAAATTATTTAGAAATGTTTGCATACAAGCTAAGTCAATTCACATAAAACGAAAAATTATTAATTCAGATAATAAAATAAAAGCAGCTTGGGAAATCATCACAGATGAAACTGGGAAACATAAAATGGAAAATAATAATAAATTGGAACTTAAAATTAACAATCACATTACTGACTCTGACATAGAAATTGCAAAGACATTTGAGGACTTTTTCCGAAACATCCCAGTTACCACTACTAGTTCCCTTAACTCGTCGCCAACAGAAGCCTATAATCTTCTTAGGGGCAATGTTTCTGAGTGCAGTGTACTATTTAAGTTTGAACAAATTACCCCACATGATATTATTAAGGTATTCAAATCTTTACAGTACAAAAAAACAGGAGACTTATGGGGGATATCAGTAAAAGTAATCAGCAATATTATTGATATTGTTGCTCCATATCTTGCTCTAATTTTTAATAAGTCCGTAGAGTCAGGATCCTTTCCAGATCTTATGAAATACAGTAAATTGATTCCTCTTTTCAAATCGGGCAGTAAAAGTGACCCAAATAATTACAGGCCAATTTCGATTTTGCCGACTTTTAGCAAGATATTTGAAAAAATTATGCTCAACCAACTGCTCTTGCACTTTAACTTGAATAAATTACTTCACTCGGAGCAGTATGGTTTTACTAAAGGACGATCAACAATCGATGCGGGCGCAATGCTTTTAAAGCATATATTCGATGCGTGGGAGAACTCACAGAATGCCGTTGGAATTTTCTGTGATTTGTCTAAAGCATTCGACTGCGTTGAGCACGAGACTCTCTTAGCTAAATTGAGCTATTATGGAGTCAAAGACACTGCGCTTAGTCTTATTGCGTCTTATCTCAGTGATCGTATACAAACAGTATGTGTAAATGATGTGAAGTCATCCGGATCAGCCTCATTAATGGGTGTTCCTCAAGGCTCTATCCTAGGTCCCTTCATGTTCTTGGTATATATAAACGATCTACCATATTTTGTCCAAAATACTTGCGATATTGTACTATTTGCTGATGATACGTCTTTGATTTTTAAATTAGATAGAAATGAGAATAATTATGACGATGTAAATAGAGCCATATCGCAGGTCACTCACTGGTTTACTGTTAACAATTTGCTTTTAAATGCAAAGAAAACCAAGTGTGTCGAATTCGCACTGCCCAATACCAAGACGACAAATAACATAAAATTAATGATAAATAATGATATGTTGAAAGTAGAGGAGACCACCGTGTTCCTGGGGATAACTTTAGATGCAAAGCTTCAATGGAACGCCCATATATCAACACTTGCTGGCAAACTCAGCTCTGCTGCTTACGCTGTTAGAAAGATTCGACAGATAACTGACGTGGAAACTGCAAAAATTGTATATTTTGCCTATTTTCACAGTATTATGTCTTACGGCAGGGATGGCGAACCTTTATGCGTATACGTGCCAATTTTCTGGAATAATATTTAATGACGTCGCAGCCGTGCCATCAAATATTCTTGACTTTGTGATCAGTGGAAAAATAATGTAAAAAAACAATATCAACTCAAAGCTCTATATTTACCAAAAATACAATTACAAGAGCAATTAAAAATTAGTGCGACTTCTGTTGTTGCAGATTGGACGATAATTGACTTATATTGGGGTTGTACGATGTTACTTTTAGCAGAATGCATGCTGAACTTGATTCATCATTCAGTCTATTTCTAACAGAGTCTTTGATGTTATTCATCTCTGAAAACAATGACTCGCAGGCATATGTTGATGAAAATACAGTTAGAATAGCGTGAGCCAGCTTCTTTAAACAATTAAATGTTTCTGGCAACGCATTCCAGGTTTCTAAAATTTTATTATTGGCATCTTTACTTATATTACTGGTCAATCTTTCTGTTTCAATTAACTCTAATTCTTTTCTCATGTCTATGAATTTTTGTATCCAAATTGAACTAGATTGGAAATCAATCAGCTGCATTTCAAAATCTTCAATTTCCAACCAATCGAACTGGGAGAAGTTCAGTGTATGAAAGGTCGTTACATCTGGGTACATAATAAACTTGACCGTTTCTGATAATTATTTGAACTGAGAAAATCTTGTTGAAAATTCCTTAATTGAAGAATCAATCACAGAGATAAATTCCTCAGTAATATTTTCTGCATTTGTTGTCTCATGTATATCAGATTCATTGATATATTTTTTCAAGTATGGAAAATACTTGTAGTTTTTTGCGATAATATCGTTTCTGAAAACTTGCAGTTTAGCCTCAAAGGCGCGAATGAGATCGATCATGACGATTATTGTTTTGTTTGTGCCTTGAAGCTTCACATTTAACGTATTTAAGTGTTGGCATATGTCTGTAAAAAACATCAATTTTGAAAGCCACATGACGTCCAAAAGCTGTGGGTATTGTTCAATTTTTCCCTCATTTTGCAGAAACAATCTGATTTCTTCCAAGCATTCAACAAATCTTTCAAGTACAGACCCACGACTCAGCCACCGAACATTATTATACATGAGTAAGCCATTATACACGGAGTTGACTTCATCCAACAAAGCGTCGAACTTTCGCTTGTTTAAAGCCTGAGCAGAGATGAGGTTGACTATTTTCGTAACTACTGCCATAACATTATCAAGAGATGTTAAACCGCTCTTAGCGCATAAGGCTTGTTGGTGAATGATGCAGTGGAATTCAAGAATCGAATGTCCTACTTCAGTTTGAAATAAACTTATGAAACCAATTTTTTTACCCACCATACTCGGAGCACCATCAGTTGTTACAGAAACAACTTTTTTTATATCAATTTCTTTTTCAACTATCGAATTTTTAACTGCCGTACAAATATCTGCGCCCTTTGTAGTTGTTGGTAACGATTTTATCGCAATTAATTCCTCCTTAATGACGTTTCCTACGCAGTATCGAGCAAAAACAGCTAAACGTGCAGATTTTGTGACGTCAGTGCTTTCGTCGAGGCATAGCGATATAAATGAAGCAGAGTGAATGTCAAGCTTTTGTTGCTCTGTAACATTTTCAGCCAATTTTAAGATTCTTTCCTTTATTGTGTTTCTGGACAAAGGAGTATCTTTGATGCGCTGAATTATCTTATTTTTATTCTCGAAATCAGCAAAAAGAGAAGGCGCGCATGCTAACCAGGCTTCCTTTAAAAACTCGCCTTCTTGAAAGGGTTTACTATGCCGAGCAATGACATTTGCAGCCGTGTAACTTGCCGCACTTGTATGACAATTTTTGCCAACAAATTTATTTATTGATGTTGACTGTTTGTTTCTGTCTTTCAAAGCACTCGCAATTAATTCCTTTTGCTCTGCTTCGCTTTTTTGACAAATTGATTTGTGATTTGTTTCAAAATGCCGTTTAACGGAAGATGTTCTACATACCATGGTGCCAGAACATAAAACACACACTGCTTTGTCGCCTTTATTAATCACGCCGAATTTATCAGTCCACCAAGTCTGAAATTCTCTAGTATCCTTGCTATTTTGCACTTTTAGTTTCTTTGCTGAACTAGCCATATTAAATTACAGCAAATAATAACTTAAATAAATTTTAAAGTTCACTTTCACAATGAAATTCAACTATTTTTTGCGTAAACAAACAATTTGCGCGGGCACTGCGCCTCGTTTGTTATTATTTACTCAAGTCAAGCCCCCGCGCTGCGTTCCCGCGCCCCGCGCCACCGCCGCATTCCCCGCGCTAGCATAGCAACTACGCCCCGCCTCCACCCCGCGCACCAGACCCGAACGCTCGCGCGCGTTTGCTTTTCAAAGATTCATAGGTATTATGCTACATCATAATCATAATTTATACTTTTTTCTTTAAACTCGTAATCAGTGACGTGCCGAAATTATTTCGTCGCGTGCCAGCAATGGCACGCGTGCCATTGGTTCGCCATCCCTGTCTTACGGAATCTTGCTATGGGGTAAAGCGGCAGATATTGGAAAAATTTTCGTTTTACAAAAAAGGGCAATACGCGCAATTTATAATTTAAAACCGCGCGATTCCCTACGAGAGAAATTTAAGGAAATAGGCATTCTTACAGTAGCTTCTCAATACATTTACAATAATATAATTTTTGTACGACAAAACATCCTCAGCTACAAAAAAATCGGTGATTTCCATGACAGGCCAACTAGAAATCGTAATAAGCTCGCAACTCCTACGCTCCGCCTCAGAAAAGTGGGAAAGTCATTTGTGGGAATGAGTGTAATATTTTATAATAAAATTCCACAGTCAATATTAGACTTGCCTTTACCAAAGTTTAAAAAATCCATTAAAAGTATGCTCCTGGCAAAAGCATATTACACAATCGAAGATTATGTAAATGATAAAAAAGCATGGATTTGACTCGCTCCAGCAATGCGCGGGTCTGCAATTGCTTGTATAGTATAGAATATTATTGTAAATTGCACAATTGAAAAGAGCAACCGCCGAGTTTCTTGCTGGTTCTTCTCGGTAGGAACGGCATTCCGAACCAGTGGTAAATTATTTGACGATTCAAAAGCACTTGTAAAAGTTTATTTGAATAAAAATCTATTCTATTCTATTCTATTCTATTCTATTCTATTCTAGACCCGGTCAAAAATAGAGTAGTGAAGAAAAAATCTTGACTTCGCTAAAGTATATTTTATGACTTGCTATTAAAGTTTGCTTTAGATTGTAGTAAGTTGCAGGTCGAGATGGCAATCGGGGATTAGGCTGCTTTATGGTCCCGTTGGCATGGCTGAGTTTGTTGTGGGATCTTCTCAGACTTGGGCGCGTTTGGAACCCTCATAGCTTTAGTTTTAAGTTACGTAATTAATTATCACCACTATATCGTACTTTAACAATTCCGACCATCAAAAGGAGTACAATTGTACTTACTTTGAATAAATGATCTTGACTTTGACTTTGGCACCCTTCAGGTACGGAACCCTAAAAATAAGCTTGTCCAATACATAAATAATGTCCGGTTTACACGGGCTTTGTAGCTAAGTGCTTAGTACTTGTCACTATTCTAAGCCTCAATATGACAAGTGAAAAGTAACCGTTTACACGTTGGAGCCAGTAAAAGTTATTAGTGACCAGACATCCGAAATGGAACGACTTGTCACTAACTAACTTGTCGAGCTGTTTACACACGGTCAGCAAGCGACAAGTGCTTAGTAAATCGTGGTGGGGGTATCGACTTGTCGCTTAGTAAATAGGATCGTTTTCTATTCACTTGCACTATTCACAAATACTAATACTAAGCACTAATCAGCGAGTTTACCATGAGAACTTAATATTAGTGACAAGTACTAAGCGCTTAGCTACGAAGCCCGTGTAAACCGCCCATAAGGGAAAGTGTACGAGTGAAAAGCTGCAGGCAAATCTATATTTTCACAATACCTAATAGTACGATTTGTCTGTCAAACTGTCACTCGAATAGGGCAACATAGAGTTAAAATGGCGTCATTTTGTACGGACCATAAGTAAATAAATAGAGGTAGAACATTGAACTAAATATTGCTTAAGCGTCAGTCTTCCCTGGAGGCATGAGACAAATCGGACCAATGCATTCAGTAGGTACAGGCGGTGTAGTTATTAGGGCTAATGCACACTATATTGATACCTATTTATGGTATACTAGATGATGCCTAGGACTTCATCCGCGTGGATCTATGTTTTTTGAAAATCCCGTTGGAACTCTTTGATTTTCCGGGATGAAAGTAGCCTGTCCTTCACCAGGATGTAAGCTAACTCTGTACCTTTCATCAATATTGGTTAAACTAAGCCGCTTCAACTTAAAACAGCTAGCAGACAGACACAATTTCGCATTTATAACATTAGTATGGATAATGGAATATGGTCATATGGTTTTATATGGTCTACTTGTTATTTGACCATGCTGACCAAGTATAGATTGCAAACTTTAGGATTATGGAGAACTAGCCGATGCCCGCGACTTCGCCCGCGTGGATTTAGGTTTTTTGAAACCCCGTGGGATCTCTTCGATTTTCCGGGATAAAAGTAGCCTATGTGCTAATCCAGGATATTATCTATCTCCATTCCAAATTTCAGCCAAATCCGTCCAGTAGTTTTTGCGTGAAGGAGTAACAAACATACACACACACATACAAACTTTCGCCTTTATAATATCAGTGTGATTCTCAGGCATACAGGTTTCCTCACAATGTTTCGTAAAGTGTTGTCAACGTAACATAGGTATGAATAACAGAGACAGCACTCTACGAAGCCGAAATCTTTTAGCTCACAGACACAACAATAGTATAATAGTATTTTCTAGTTTTAAGTTTAATTAATATTTAAGTTTAATTGTATCTTTATTTTTATTCTTGTTTTTTTTTTGTGTGATTCTGTAATTGAGCTAAATAAACCTTTATTTATTTATTTATTTATTTAAATCCCTTTCTAAAGCTCGATGCACAATATATCCTGCCGGCTAATTTCTGTGGATTCAGACCACTCCATTGGGAGCAGTGTCGGATCTCGAGCATTGGACGTGTATTCCCACATTGCTAAATGCGATTCCGTCTAAAAGCTTCCTAGTATACTTTATTGTTTGGATTTATTTTTAAGACTGAATTTAAACAAAGAGTTGTTCTGTTGTATAAACGAACCTTGAACATGTTTTAGGTTTTTAAATCGAATAATTTCAAACAATAATAACAATTAAAATGGAAATTCCCAATGTTTTGGAAGCGCCAGCCCAGCAATCCCTCAATCAATCAATCAATCAATCAGCCTGTTTACGTCGATCCTCCGCCTTCCTCATCCACCCACTTCCAGCTATCTTCTTAAGGTCGTCAGTCCAGCGGGTCGGAGGTCGTCCCACACTGCGCTTGCTGGTACGCGGTCTCCACTCCAGAACACGTCTACCCCAGGGGCCATCAGTTCTGCGGTTCCAATCCCTTACGATAGTTTTTTTTTCCTCTCTCGTCTGGCTTTACAAAGATTAGCCAATGTCAAGTTTGTAGTTTTTGTAACATGTTAGTTAAACTATACAAGTATGGACCCCGTCTGTGTCGGCGCTCGCCGACATACACACGGCACCCCCTTAGAGCGCTTTCCAGTCAGTTTCAACAAAAAAATCACTCCAAAAAGCAGAGCACGCCCACAAGCCAACACCAACACAGACGAAGTCCTACGATAGTTTAAACATTAATAACAATTTAATCTAAAAGTGTAACAATAGTCTACTTTCAATAAATTATATGACTTTGACTTTATTACAATCGCTCTTACCTATTGTGCTATAGTTGGAACAAACAGTGAAGTGAAGTGACGCCAATCAATCACTGCCACCGGGTGGCTGCCGGAGGAGTCTGATAAATTGTGCCAACACTTTAGGAACCGCTGGATTGCGAAATAAATTGGATTGCAGAAGATAGGGTACTTTAACTGTTAAAGGGTTTATTTATTTTGTTAAAGAAATAACTAATTTAAGTGTTCAAAAAACCGACTGCAGTTTTCACTGCATCATATCTGAAAGTTTATTGAATGAACAAAAGATCTGTAGATCGTCTACTAGATGACGCCCGCGACTTCGTTCGTAGGTCCTCAAAACCCCGTGGGAACTGTTCGATTTTACGGGATAAAAAGTAGCCTATGTGCTATGTGTTAATCCAGGGTATAATCTTTCTCCATCCCCAGCCAAATATGCCACCTAGTTTTTGCGTGGAAGAGTAACAAACATACACACACATACATACATAAAACTTATTATAAATGCAAAAGTGTGTCTGTCTGCCTGTCTGTCTGCTAACTTTTCACGGTCCAACCGATTCCGGTTTAACCGATTTTGACGAAATTTGGTACAGGGTTAGCTTATATCCCGGGCTATTTTTATCTCGGAAAATCAAAGAGTTCCCACGGTATTCCCAAAAACCCATCCGCTTATCCGATTTGTATAAAATTTGGTACCGAGGTAGCTTGCGTCCCTGTAATTGACATAGGCAACTTTTATCCCGGAAAATCAAACAGTTCCCACGGGATCTAAAAAACCTAAATCTACGCGAACGGAGTCGCGGGCATCCTCTAGTAATCTAATATTTCAGTAATAAGAATAAAATATATAAGAAGATTTTCCAAAATAGCATTACGACTTCAAAGACCTTTTGTTACAAGCAGGGACCTCCCATTTTCCTTAACGGAAATTGAAATTGATAACGCTTTTCTTTTCTCTGTGGCGTTCCCTATTAGCGCGGCATAAAGAAATATATTTCAAGAATTATTTTTTGTTTTTATTTTAATATAAAGTCATAAAATATTTAAACATTAATTAATAATATATTCTATTCTATTTACAAATACTATAAATACCTAATTAAATGTAAAAAAAATCAAAAATATCATCCAAATCATTGTAACGAGGCAAGGTGGTTTTGCAAAAAAAGGAATGTAATGTTATCAGGATGTATGGATGTGAGTTTCTCTACTCCACCATAACTTCTAAATGTTTGAACAGACTAAGGATGTATGGGGTATGAAGAATCCTGACAGCATTCCGAGTGACACTGCCGTTTTTGTGAAAAAATTCAAAATTTTCTAATAGGGAAATCGTGTTTATTAATTTTTAAGTTTACATACACACATACATGAACTCTGAAATATATCACTCCTTGTTTTGGACAGTCGTATGAAAACTAACGTTCAGTAATTATGAAGTTATAAGGCTGTGACAGACGGACAGACGGACGGAAGTGCAAATTCACTCTAGCAGACCTCGCTTCGCTTGGTCAATGAAGGTTTTAAAATATGCAGTACAAAATGTTGGTAGGTAATTACTATTCTTCCCGAAGTTATTTAAACTTATAACAAGAAACAGTTGAAAACTAAAACCCGACTGCGATCGTCTCAATAAACGCTGAAATGTTAAGAGTAAAATTGTTTTTCTGTCGCTTGGTATATTTTAACGTTGTAGTACATTGATATTCATGAGCTCAGAATTTTTTCCTCTTTCATTTGACATCCCACTCGATACAATAACAAAAAAAAATGGGGATTTTTTTTATTGTAACATCCGATAGGTCAATTTTTCGTATAAAATATAGCCTATGTCACTCGGACCTTTACAACGAATCAATTAACAGCTCATTTATCAAAACCAGCCCAGTAGTTTAGACACTACGGTGGAACACACAGAATCTGGATACAAACATACACACATACATACATACGACTGTATAAATAGACCGCTAAAATCATAACCCTTTCTTTTGGCTTTGCCGCAGTCGGGTAAAAACGCATTTATAATTTCCGTTATACTTCGTTACTCATTTCTTGCACACGATCTCGTTACAGGCGTCATTAGGCCTTCATATAGAAGCCTGATAGGATCTGAACCTTCGTATCTTTCTAGAGCGATCTGTTCTCGCTATTGTAACGAGGCACAGGGGTAACTAGGCTGTTATGTTTATAGATACATGTGGGTTATAAAAGTAAAGAAACATGGTTGTAAAAACGTATAACATCGTTGCGTTATTTATAAATATAAATGAAATAATACAAGTGAAGGTTACAGTAACTAGAAAAGAGCTGATATCTTTCAAACGGCTGAACCGATTTTCTTGGACTAACTAACTTGGACTAATTAACTTGGACTAAGCTTGGACTTGGATCCAAAGTATCTGAGTTTTCCAAAACATCATTTTCAAATAAATAATAATGTATATCTAGGCAACGTCCATCTTGACAGCTTGACATTTGTCAATTGACATAATATTAAGAACCTAACGGTTATCTAACCTTCTTTTCTACAAGAAAACTAGAAAAGAGCTGATAACTCTTAAACGGCTGAACCAATCTTTTTGAATTATAGCTAAGAACACTCTCGATCAAGCCACCTTTCAAACAAAAAAAAACTAAATTAAAATCGGTTCATTCGTTTAGGCGCACAGACAGATACACAGATACACAGATACACAGATACACAGATACACACGTCAAACTTATAACACCCCTCTTTTTGGGTCGGGGGTTAAAAATTAACTAATAGACTGATTGACAAATCTATCAACGCACAGCTACTACTGGACGGATTGGGCTGAGGCATGCAGATAGCTATTATGACGTCGACCTCCGCTAAGAAAAGATTTTTGAAAATTCAACCCCTAAGGGGGTAAAATAGGGGTTTGAAATTAGTTAGTCCATGCGGAAGAAGTTGCGGGCAAAAACTAGTCTAGTCTTCTAGTCTAGTCTAGTAGTATTATAGAAATATTTTACTCGAGATTTTTTATGAGACTAACTCAGAGTCAAAGCCGTCTATTTAAATTGGGTCCCACTGTACACTTTTGTTTTACAAGTGTTGAATTTGACTGATAAATTGACGAAATTGTAATTAAAACTAAAACTAGGTACAAGGGTTCCAAATGCACCCTGGTCTGAGAAGAAGGGTATTCTTTTTTTCATCACCATTTTATAGCAGACAAGCTGTTAGGCCAACTGATTTCCAAGCTGTCATTTAAATCCTTTACATTGTAATTAACCCCCGACCCAAAAAGAGGGGTGTTATAAGTTTGACGTGTGTATCTGTGTATCTGTGTGTCTGTGTATCTGTGTATCTGTGTATCTGTGTATCTGTGTATCTGTGTATCTGTCTGTGGCATCGTAGCGCCTAAACGAATGAACCGATTTTAATTTAGTTTTTTTTGTTTGAAAGGTGGCTTGATCGAGAGTGTTCTTAGCTATAATCTAAAAAAATTGGTTCAGCCGTTTAAGAGTTATCAGCTCTTTTCCAGTTTTCTTGTAGAAAAGAAGGTTAGATAACCGTTAGGTTCATAATATTATGTCAATAGACAAATGTCAAGCTGTCAAGATGGACGTTGCCTAAATACATAATTATTAATTTGAAAATGATGTTTTGGAAAACTCAGATACTTTGGATCGTCGGGGTGTTATAAATTTTTAATTTACGCTTGTTTTCAATATGTTTTCAACTAGCGGGTTGATTAAGTAAGGAAAATGGTTTAATTTAAACAGAAATCGTGTTGATTTTTCTTAATTTCTACCTACCAACCCAAACAATCGTTGGCATTAAGTAATTCGACGCTAATTTAGCAAATCCACAAACAAACAGAACTTGTAAATTAACCGAAAGCGCAAATCCGAGATTGTGTTAAAATATTTGCCTCCGACGACGTTATTTGTTTTGCCCTTTCGGAGTAACTCGATCCGATATAAAAGGCAAAAGGTTCCATGACTCCGTTCCCAGGGAACACAAAAGGTTAGGATCATTTTGTTGTCTGTCTGTCTGTCCGTCGTGTCTGTCAAGAAACCTATAGGGCACTTCCCGTTGATCTAGAATCATGAAATTTGGTAGGTAGGTAGGTCTTATACCACAAGTACAGGAATAAATCTGAAAAGCGCGAATTTCTGGTTACATCATTTAAAAAAAATTAAAATGTATTTCAATTTTCAAAATAAGATAACTCTACCAAGTGGGGTATCATATGAAAGAGCTTTACCTGTACATCGTAAAACAGTTTTTTACTTATTTTTATGTATAATAAATAGTTTTTAATTTATCGTGCAAAATGTTGGAAAAAATACCCGAGTACAGAATCCTCAATGCGCGAGTCTGACTCGCACTTGGCCGGTTTTTTTAAGGCATATCACAAACAACAGACAAAGATCTCTACTAGCTCATACCTGCGACGTCTTCCGCGTGGACTACACAAATTTCAATGGGTTCTCAAAAATCCTTTCTTAGCGGATGTCTACGTCTATAATAGCTATCTATCTGCATGCCAAACAGCCCGATCCGTCCAGTAGTTTGAGCTGCACGTTCATAGATCAGTCACTCAGTCAGTAGTTATGCCCTTTCGGAGTAAATTGATCCGATATAAAAGGTAAAAGGTTCCATGATTCCGTTCCCAGGGAATACAAAAGGTTGGGCATGGGTTAGGCCTGAGAAAATCACCATTTTATGATTTTCTCCTTACAAACAACAGATAAAACTCGAGCTGATACAACCATTATTTTGTGAATTTGTTATTTTCCCGTAATGCATTAAACGACAAAAATCGGGCCGATTTATATTTTACTAGCTTATGCCCACGACTTCACCCACGTGGGCCACCCAAAAAAAAAAAAAATATTTTTTTTATCATAGATATAGATAGATCAGTCAGTCAGCTTTTCCTTTTACGGTTTGGATATACCCAGTAAGGATAATTAATGGATATGAATTACTGAAAAGATAATTTTAGTATGGATATGGATATTAGTGCGAATGTAGCCCAGCTTACTGAATCAATGAAACTTTCTTTCATGCGTCGAATAAAAATCGGTCAAAAGATCGCTGATTCGGCAGTCTGTAATAAGCCTAAAGGTGCCCACGCACTCGAACTGAACTGCAGCTGAACTGCGCGTCGCGGCAGCGCCCCGCACGATATTCTCTCCAGCCGCGACGCGCGGCAGTGACGTACGCGTATCGCGGCTGGAGAGAATATCGTATTCAGTTCCGAGTGCGTGGGCACCTTTAAGCTGAATAAAATGCTGGAACAAATTTTCGCCAGTTAATATATTAATGTGATAAAATGTTTTTAGTGAATAGGGATTGTTACCAAAAATTTAAATGGAATATATTATGTGCAATAGCAGTAAGCGGGCATTATGTTTGCAATGAATAGCTGTATTTTTGGTTTTAGCTTCATTTTCAAACTCTATTATAAAAGTTGTTTGTTAACTCTACCACACTGTTTTGAAATTTTTACCATTAATTAGCTTTTGCCAGCGATTTCGTTCGCTATCACACTAATATTATAAAGGCGAAAGTTTGTATGTGTGTGTGTATGTGTGTGTGTGTATGTTTGTTACTCCTTCACGTAAAAACTACCGGACGGATTTGGCTGAAATTCGGAATGGAGATAGATAATATCCTGGATTAGCACATAGGCTACTTTTTATCCCGGAAAACCAAAGAGTTCCCACGGGATTTCGAAAAACCTAAATCCACGCGGACGAAGTCGCGGGCGTCAGCTAGTAATTTATATACTTAACCTAAATCACTCGGGTATAATGTAGCTATCAGCAAAATTTCAACCTCAGATTGCTTAGTTTATTCAGTTTCTCTCAAAATATATTTTAATTAAAATATAGATCAAAAATGTAAATATTTAGACGCTAGTAACTTTTAATACTTATAAGATTTTTTTTTTAAATTAAAACGTACGACGACGACTACATTTACGAGGAGAAAAACGTTATCGCTTTTTGTATGAAAATTTACAATTAGAAGATTCTCTTAGAACGCACATAAATCTGAAAAGGCAGTAATGAACAAGTGTAAATTAAAAATTTATAACACCCCCGACAAGTGAAGGTTTCAACTAAAAAAGAGCTGATAACTTTCAAACGGGTGAACCGATTTTATTGGATTATAGCTAAGAACACTCTTGATCAAGTCAACTTTCAAACTAAAAAAACTAAATTAAAACCGGTTCATTAGTTTAGCAGCTACGATGCCCCACACAGATACACACGTCAAACTTACAACACCCCTCTTTTTGGGTCGGGGGTTAAAAATACGACGCAGAAAAGATAAGAATAAAGAGCAGTTATGAAACTTTTAAAATTGTTAATGTTTTTGATAACAAAAATTACGTTCCTTATGTACAAAATATCTGAATGAAGCCCATTGTAATGGTGACACAGATCAAAACTATAAGAGCATATCGGAATGCTTCTAAGAACTTATTTATTACGTGACCCACAATATGGAAATGTGGGCAAAAAGTCACCGAAACCAAATTAAATTCTGATACCCGTGATCTTGATTGGTATTCGGCACTTGTAGGTACACACTTATTTGATTTTTAGGGTTCCGTACCTCAAAAGGGAGAACGGAACCCTTATAGGATGACTTTGTTGTCTGTCTGTCTGTCAAGAAACCAATAGGGTATTTCCCGTTGACCTAGAATCATGAAATGTGGTAGGTAGGTCTTATAGCACAAGTACAGGAATAAATCTGAAAACCGCGATTTGTGGTGACATCATTTAAAAAAAAAAATCAAATGTGTTTCTATTTTCAAAATAAGATAACTATACCAAGTGGGGTATCATATGAAAGGGCTTTACTTGTACATTCTAAAACAGATTTTTATTTATTTTTATGCGTAATAGTTTTTGATTTATCGTGCAAAATGTCGGAAAAATACCCGAGTACGGAAACCTCAGTGCGCGAGTCTGACTCGCACTTGGCCGGTTTTTTATCCCAACAAATCACAGTTCTCTTAAGAAAAACTAAATCCACGCAAACAGAGTCGCGAACATCATCTAGTATCTTATATTTCTTTCAGTTTACCTTACCCGTATCTCATATTTATATCGCTTTACCTTTAAACTTTGGAAAATGTTGATTCCAAAACAGTTCAGGGCAAACTTTAGCAATTAAGAACAACTTCGATCACTAATGTACAGGGTATAGCGTAATTTATAGCGGATTTGTTGAATTTTGTAACGATTACATTGAAATTAGTTTCATTTGCGAACCTTGCCAGGTTTCAATCAGGACCGGCTTACCGAAGTCAAAATCATGAATTTTTTAATATTTAATAACAATTTCTAGCTTGCTACAAGTAGTAAAAAAATTAGGAAGTATCTAGACAGCCACGAGCCATCGTTTGATACTAAAATATATCCAGCCACAAGTTTTTAGCTTTAAAATTTGATGCTAAACGCAAACTATTAACGGTTTAATTATAATGGAAAACTATGTAGGTACGAGCAGATAAGGCCGCGGGTAAGTAACTTATATTTCTTTCAGTTTGCCTTTAAACTTTACCAGTATCTCATATTTCTATCGCTTTACCTTTAAACTTTAGAAAATGTTGATTCCAAAACAATCCAGGTCAAACTTTAGCAATTAAGAACAACTTCGATCACTAATGTACAGGGTATAGCGTAATTTATAGCGTAATGTGCGGGATATGGCGTAATTTATAGCGGATTTGTTGAATTTTGTACCGGTAACACGCTCAACTTTAATACTTCGCTGAAATTAGTTTCGTTTGCGAAATTAATACGTTGATGCAAGTGATATTTCACCTTCGCTAAGTAAAGCTTCGTTATAACAGATGGCACTTTGCCAGGTTTTAATCAGATTCAGCTTACCTAAAGTCAAAATGGCTCAAAAAGGATAGTGTAATCCAGCGAGTTGTAAGGGTTCCGCACTATTAGGTACGTATAACTCCGTAAAGTTATAGGTGCGTGTCCAAGATCGAATCCCGGACCACCCGATTAGGAGACTGACGTTTTAACCACTAGGCTATTAGCGCTTTTTTTTGATATTATTAATGGGTATTCATTTGATTGGAAAATCTACAGTAAAAAATAATAATACCTAATATATATAATTGACTTACCAGAATTGGTGATGCAACTGCACATCCGTCCTTATGGAAAAGTTGATGCTTATGGCTTCCATTATAATAATTATGCATGGTACAGACAAGTACATAGTGCCGTAGTTGGCCTATCCACCGCGCTGTGAGCTTACCTATTTAAATTAACGGATTGCGTTTGTTAAGCAACGTTGACCCAAGTCGGTAAATGGATGGGTGACCGACTTTGAAGATTCAACTTTCCTCCGTGCTTTGGAAGCCATATTACCTAGACGTCTACTGCAAAAACTTAAATATTCTTAGGCCTAATTTTTTAATTCAAATTCAAAATATTTTTATTCAATTAAACTTTTACAAGTGCTTTTGAATCGACAAAATAATCTACCACTACTACTACAATCGTTAGTTAACTTTTAACTGAAGAATAAATTCGTACCTTTTAGCGTAAATAAATCGGGCCTTACTCGAGTTGTATACGGAAGTATCTTTAAACCCATCGCATTATCATCCCAAGAAAACCCCTACTATTATGTGATAGTGTGTGATGAGTGATAACTGATGAGCTTCATAAGAAAGGTCAAAGTCACTCAGGGTGAGATCTATAGAGCGCGCTCTGCCTTTGCTTAGACTTAAGACAGAGTTAAAACGAGACAAAGCTATATCTCTCACATAAATCTGTCTCGTTTTAATTCAATCTTAAGTCAGAGCAAAGTCAAAGTGCGCTTTATAGATTTCAGCCTCAGTGGGCGATGGGGAGAGCTACGCTTGGAGTAACTCAATGTGCTCAAATCAGATATGAAGAGATCCGTAGGAGAACCAGGTAACCGAAATAGCTCAATGGCAGGGCACATAGTTCGAAAAACTGATGGATGTTGGGGTTCCAAAGTGCTGGAATGGCGACCTTGCACCGAAAAGCGCAGCGTTGGAAAACCCCTTACTAGGTGGACGGATGACATCAGGTAAGTCGCAGGGAACCGCTGGATGATGGCGGCAGAAGTCCCCACATACTATGTCCAGCAGTGGACGTCTGATGATGATGATGATTAGATCATGTCATCAAAGGAATACTCAAGACGAAGAAACAAAATAAAAATTTATAGATGAATGTATATTGTACTAGCTGACGCCCGCGACTTCGTCCGCGTGGATTTAGGTTCTTCGAAATCCCGTGGGAACTCGTTGGTTTTCCGGGATAAAAAGTAGCCTATGTGCTAATCCAGGATATTATCTATCTCCATTCCAAATTTCAGCCAAATCCGTCCAGTAGTTTTTTCGTGAAGGAGTAACAAACATACACACACACACACACACACACCCACACACACATACACACACACACACACAAACTTTCGCCTTTATAATATTAGTGTGATACCTTATCATTTTAAGATGATACAATAAAAGTTCCGAAAGCAAAAGGGCTTCTCACAAAGTGGGTAATAAGAAAATAATTACATCCTCCAGGAGTTTCGTTTATTGAGGATTAAGGGGATCTCCAATCCTGCTTGAACCTTGATACCTTTTAACGAATTTACAAAATTGTTAATTGTTGAAACTGGATTCGTTTTAATAGGGGTTTCTATTAGAGTGTTAAAAGACCATAATGTTAAACTTTGATTTTAGGCTAATTTTGTGACGACATATTATAAGGCCGCAGATTCACCTGTAAGTTTTACACACGTAAGTAGCTTACGTTATTAACTTACGACAAATTTACTAACGTAAACACTCTTGTAAGTACATTTACATTAGTTTTGCTGTCAATTAAGACTTACAGTTGTAATCGGGGCCTATTTGAATCATCAATTGCATTGCACATACTTATTCCGCATCCGCAATCAATTTTGGACTTGCCTTTACACAAGTTTAAAAAATCTATTAAGAGCGCTCTCTCCGTCACTCGTTTCCACTCGTTTCATACAATCGTAGTTCCAATTTCATTTGAATATTAAGCAACCAAAGTCCATGAAATTTTGCAGACATATTCTAGAAACTAATATCTATGTCTGTGGTTTTCCAGATTTCTGTTAAAATATTCGGTTTCAAAGTTACGCGGTCTTAAAATTTTCATACAAATCTTGGAGCCCCTGTAATTTTAAAACTGCATATTTTTAGAAAAATCTAAAACACCACAGACACAGATATTAGGGTCTAGAATATGTCTGCAAAATTTCATGGACTTTGCTCGCTTAATATTCAATTGAAATTGGAACTACGATTGTATGAAACGAGTGGAAACGAGTGACGGAGAGAGCCCTGTTAAAACTATGCTCCTAAGAAAAGTATACTATACTGGTACTGATATAATATATATTATAATGCGCGGGACTTCAATTACTTTTATACATGGCATTGATGGCATTATGATGTAAGTATATCAAATCTTTGAAAAGAGCAACCGCCGAGTTTCTTGCTGGTTCTTCTCGTTAGGAAAGGCATTCCGAACCAGCGGTAGATGCTTTTGACGATTATAAAGTACTTGTAAAAGTCTAATTGAATAAATATTTTGAATTTTTGACTTCTTACAGAATATAATAATAATAAGCTGTCATAATAATAAGCTGTCATGGGCAGTTATACAGATACTGCCCATGACAGCTCGAACTTCGCCTCACGTTCAGTCCTGTCGTGACCACGACTTATGCAACTGGGTCGAAATATCAATAACTAGCTGATGCCCGCGACTTCGTTCGTGTGGATGTAGGTTTTTTAAAATTCCCGTGGGAACTCTTTGATTTTCCGGGATAAAAAGTAGCCTATGTGCTAATCCAGGGAATAATCTATCTCCATTCTGAATTTCAGCCCAATCCGTCCAGTGGTTTTTGCGTGAAGAAGTAACAAACATACACACACACACACACACACACACACACATACACATACAAACTTTCTCCTTTATAATATTAGTGTGAAGTGTGATTCGAAATCATCATGTTAAACGTGGTATGTATCCGCTATTTACATGTAAAACTTGGTCAATGAGTTTTGGGGCAAAACTTGGTCCAAGCTTGGAAAATACTATATCGGGATTGCATTAAATGGTAATCAGAGTCCCTACCCCCTAGGGCTTAGTGTAACTTTCAAGTTAAAGTGAGTTTAACTCTGTTTAACTACCGGGACATGATTGTTGAAATGGTTGAGATCATATCCTGGTAGGGAACTGTTTGATTTTCCGCTGAAAAAGCAGTCTATGTACGTCTCCAGGATACAAGCTAACTCTGTACCTAATTTCATCAAAATCGCTTTAAAAGATGGTCCGTGAAAGTCCGACACTGTCGTATTCATAATATTAGTATGGATTATTCAATTACCTATACTATTTCTATATTCCCCTATGATAGTGGAATTTACCAAAGAGTACAACATTAGGAAGGAAATTGGTCGCACAGCTGGAAAACGGAAGACCTCGCAGTATGGAAGCAATTTATTTGAACTCCATTAACACGGCCAAACGATGTTAGTTAACCTAAAACACGGGGCCCACGCGATAATTCAAATTCTAGGCTACAGTCTAATTAACAGGCGTAGGCGAGTTGAGTCACTGGTAATGAAACAAATTATCGCGTATTAACGTATCCGAACTAACACTGATACCGTATACCGATGACCCGCAGTCAACGGCACCACGTGTGCAACTGAGGGTTGTAAACGAATGTCACTGCTTATATAGGTAGAGCCATGGTGCGCGCGCATAGACAATAAACCTAAATGCTAGAGCGCCCCATAAACCGTCCTCATTAGCGAAAGGGCGCGCCGGGGTTTGTATACACGCCTTTATTGCAGGTATGACGTCCCCTCGTTTGGTGGATCATCTGTTTATTTTACCTTTAAGGTCGTTCATTGTCTTTATCGGTTGTTTAGTGACTTACAACCACCCCCATACGCATCCCCATACACTTTCACCACCATGTGATTTACGATCGACTTGATTGACCGCATCAAACACAACAGATCAGATGTGGACTTCAGTTTTGTACCTAAGCAAAGCAAGCAAGCAAGCAAAGCAAGGCAAGTTTCAACGCGTTCTCCGCTATTGGTCCTCGATGCATATCGTTCTACCATTTCTCGAGTTTTTTTATAACTACTAGACTTTATAGACTAGCGCTTGGCTGCAATCAGACCTGCTGGTAATTACTGATGCAACCTTAGATGCGCTTGCCTAGTCTTCTATTAACCCTTGACATAGGTATCTGTATTAAAACTGAAGGAGAAAACTTATGCCGGAAGGGCGTTCCATATCCTAGCTGCTCGAATAGAGACGAAGAAGCAAATCGCTCTAACAATGTACCTACAACATCATTCTTTTACCCCATTAGAGCAAATTGTCCCAAAACAATTTCGTTAGACCATCTTCCTGAAACCCATAAAGCACGCTGATAAAGCAAGATAAGGGCCAACCCGTGAACAGCACGGTGCATTTACTGGACTATTTTTTCACGTTTGATAAATCACGGTCCTTCTAACCCCTCCCTGCCACACCTTGGTCTTTATAGCTATAAAGTGCTATAAAGCGCTCGCCTATTTCTTCGACATGGCTTGAAACGGGGTGTGGTGCCACACAACTCTATTAGGTTACCCCATCGCTATATTACCACCACCGCTGTGACCTCGATAAAAATCCTATATACTAGATTGATGTTTTACGTCTGATGTGGCCAGGTCAGATACATTCATTTGCAAAGGTGGTGTGATAATGCAAAAGCAATTTCTACACTTCTATAAAGAGTTAAAGGACAAAACCTACTCCTTTTTTGGAAGTCGGTTAAAAATATGGTACCACACTTCCTTGGTTTCACTTTAAATTCAATATTACTCTTACAGGATTTTTATCCATTGCACCAAATTGGTAAAATAAAAAGCTCGAGATATGGCTAAACGATGAGATCAAAATATGTACTAAAATTGCCACTGAGCTCATTTGACATTTGTTTTTAACAATGTTTAGTACAAAAAAAAATATTTTAACATTAAAAGTAAAGAAGCAATGCAGAACGTATATAATATTTTAAAAAAAACTAAAAAAATTAAAACCGACTTCAAAAACCACAAACTGAATGTATGTATGAAGTCGAACAAGCATAATAAAGGAAACTAGAAATCTAGTGTGAAGTGTGATATTGTGATGAATGATGACTGATGACGCAGCGGCACCACTAAGCGCCGTACCGCTAACGCAACGCATCGCCTGGCTTCACTTTAACTCACAAAAAACCGGCCAAGTGCGAGTCTGACTCGCGCACTGAGGGTTCCGCACTCGGGTCTTTTTTCCAACATTTTGCACGATAAATCAAAAACCAATTACATAAAAATAAATAAAAATCTGTTTTAGAATTTACAAGTAAAGCCATTTCATATGTTACCCCACTCGGCATACTTATCTTACTTTGAAATTAAAACACAATTTAATTTTTTTTTAATGATGTAATCACAAATACGGGATTTTCAGATTTATTCCTGTATTTTGTGCTATAAGACCTACCTACCTGCCAAATTTCATGATTCTAGTTCAACGGGAAGTACCCTATAGGTTTGTTGACAGACAGACAGACAGACAGACAACAAAGTGATCCTATAAGGGTTCCGTTTATCCTTTTGAGGTACGGAACCCTAAAAACATAACTGTAACAACGAACAATACCTTGAAACACAAATATCCCCATTGTAAACCACACAAAAACCTAACTTTTTCAACACGTACGAGTACAAGTATAATTAAAAGACAAGCAAAGAACAATAATTCTTTCCTCGCGCGGGAATCGAAGCTGGGCTCGTGCCCCGTCGGTAGTTAAAACAATTGACGCCCATTAAAATAACTAACTACTGGGTTGTGGGACAAGTGTTAAGATATCGACGTGAAATAATTTAAAAAAAAAACTATTTTGAAACAATTTTTAACCCCCGACCCAAAGAGAGGGGTGTTATAAGTTTGACCTGTGTATCTGTCTGTGGCATCGTAGCTCCTAAACTAATGAACCGATTTTAATTTAGTTTTTTTTTGTTTGAAAGGTGGCTTGATCGAGAGTATTCTTAGCTATAATCCAAGAAAATCTGTTCAGCCGTTTGAAAGTTTTCAGCTCTTTTCTAGTTACTGTAACCTTCACTTGTCGGGGGGGTGTTATAAATTTTTAATTTATACTTGTTTACCGTGAATTTTTAGAACGCTACAAGTCAAGATGGCAATCAGGTGGGGATGCCCCGTACAGCCCCCGTGTTAACCCGGTGCGGGATAACTCGGGTGACGTGCGGGTGTGCATGCCGTCCTCCCGCCTCATACCCCTTTGCATTTCAACTTGTCGAGTACTATACACATTTGCTATCACCGCGCTGCCCGCGCCACTTAATACCGTTAATGTCATAGATATCCGAGATTCCCGGGATATTATATCTCACTAGTCTAGCCATAAATATTGTTCATTATTACAATCAAAAATTACGGTTTTTTTTGTAATTCAAATTTGGAACCCATTTATTATATTATTACAAGCTTCGATAGATTACCCGCCTGGAGGATTTCCCGCCCAAAGGTAGCCATTTTGAATAAAAAAAACTTTAATATTGCCGAGACTTCAGTAAATATGCAAATTAATAAGTTTTATTAAGATTAAGTACGTATTTAAAATACTTGTTTAGCTTTCTAATTTGTCGAACAAATATAAATAAATATATTAAATCGCATCCGCTTATAACTTGGGATATCAAAAAACACTATTAGTTCGATTATATCGGCTGGTGAGTCAGCTGGAGAGACGTTCTCCATTGTTGGACCATTCGCGTCACGTTTAAGACTGTAGTTGCGTAAAAATCGGACAAGTGCGAGCGGACGTACAGACATGAGTTCAATTTTTATTCTATCCATATATTTCGTACCCGAAGGGTAGCCAATGGGACTTTATTACTAAGCCTCCGCCGTCCGTCCGTCCGTCTGTCTGTCAGCGGGCTATATCTCGTGAACCGTAATAGGTACAGGGTTGAAATTTTCACGGAGTCGGTACTACTAACTCAGTGAGTTCGCTTATAGATAGACGCACGAACAGCGGAAACTTAGTAATAAGATTGGCACACTTCAGGTACGGATCTCTAAAAACCGAAACTTATACATTGACGAAGTCGCGGGCATTATCCTACTAATATTATAAATGGGAAACTTTGTATGTATGTATGGATGTTTGTTACTTTTTCACGCAAAAACTAGTGTACGGATTTGACTGTTTAGAATGGAGATAGATTATAGCCTGGATACTTACATAGGCTACTTTTTATCCCGGAAAATCAATGAGTTCCCACGGGATTCTTAAAAACCTATATCCATGGAGATGAAGTCGCGGGCCTTAGTATATAACTTAAGATTTAAAAAACCCCCGACACAAAAACCTCTATAAGAAAACTAGAAAAGAGCTGATAACTTTCAAACGGCTGAACCGATTTTTTCGATTATAGATTTTTTCGATATATATTAAATTCGATTATTATTAGATTTTTATTCACCTTTCAAACAAAAAAACTAAATTAAAATCGGTTCATCGTGTGGCATCGTAGCTCCTAAACGATTAGGAGCTACGATGCCACAGACAGATACACAGATACACACGTCAAACTTATAACACCCCTCTTTTTGGGTCGGAGGTTAAAAAGTAATTTAAACTGACTAACTGACTGAACTATAGACGCCCAACTCAAACTAATTAACTGAAATGGATCGGGCTGTTTGCCATGCAGATGCTATTATGACGTCAACATAAAAATTTAATCTATATGGGTAAAACAGGGGTTTGAAAATGCAATCCACGCGGACGAAGTCGCGGACATAAACTAGTCTAGTAGACAATAATATACTATTATCATACCTATCTGTAAAGATCGGGGCAACCGACTCACCAAATTCGGTCGTAGACAAAAACTTAGACACATTCTCTTTGTCATCAACTCGCCAGCCTTGACTTTGGCTTACGGATTTGGATTACTGTTGAGTGTCTTGAGTTTACGGATTAGAATTACGTACCGCATTCTATACTGTAACACTACCTGCACAGCCTCGCTTACAACGCTGGTGCAGCAATAAAATAAAATTAAAAAAACTACATGGGTTAAATTAATGTAAAATATTTAAAAAAAAAACTACAATTAAACGGTCTAATTAATGTCCGCGAAGAAACATCCTTCAGCAATATGTAATACTAGAGGATTCCCGCGAGGATTTAGGTTTTTAAAGATCCCGTGGGAACTGTTTGATTTTTCGGGATAAAAAGTTGCCTATGTTTACAGGGACGTAAGCTACCTCGGTACCAGATTTCATACAAATCGGTTAAGCGGATGGGTCTTTAGGAATCCCGTGGGAACTCTGATTTTCCCCCCTGAAGTCCCCGGGATATAAGCTGACTCTATACCAAATTTCGTCAGAATCAGTTAAACTGTTGGGCCGTGAAAAGGTAGCAGACAGACAGACAGTATTTAGTATGGATGTAGTTCACATTCGCCATTAATGATAATAATTAATGCACACGAGATTGCAGCGACCAACACACGGCGGGGGCGATCGACCGAACGAAATTATCGTCGTTTAACGAGCAACCACCGAGTTTCTTGCTGGTTCTTCTCGGTAGGAAAGGCATTCCGAACCAGTGGTAGATGATGTATTCGACGATTCGAAGTACTTGTTAAAGTTTACGGCCATATAGGTACCTACTGTATTCTGCGATCGGTTTTAAACTCCTAAAGCCTAGAGTACAATTCGACGCGTGCACCGATTTCCAATGCACACCAAACGGAACTATCTATACTACTCGTACTGTATTGTAGTCGATGTCTGTACGTATGTATTAGCCAAATACACAAATTGTTTAATATTTCATGAGCGTTCACAATTTACTTAGAATCTGTAAGTATAGTTTTGTATGCCACTGCGTTTACGAGGACGTGTGGCCTAGTTATGACAGTGAATAAGTCAATTGAGATTGATAAGCAACGTTGAACCAAGCGGTAGCTGGATGGGTGACCGAATTTGGCCTTTTCGTTTCCTCCGTGACTCATAGATTACCACTTAACATCTGAATAATTTGGAAGTTGGAAGAACAGTATTCAGTAAGATTTTTCATCATTATTAACTTATTTGGAAAGTAGGTTTCGACCAGAGCATCAGCTAATAATAGATTTTACAAAATTCCACCCCTAACAGGGTAAAATGGGGTAGGAAAATTGTGTGAAAGTTATAGGTTATAGTGCGTTTCATCGAATAGTACCTATGGCGTTATGTTGGCTCCCCTGTCTGTCCAAGTCATTGGCACGATATTTGCATAAGAAGACGCAGATTTTGTTTATTTTCATTTGATTTTCCTGAGTGAAAGAAATGAAAATCAAATGAAAATAAACAAAATCTGCGTCTTCTCATGCCAATATGGTGCCAATGATCACCCAACAGACAGGGGAGCCAACATAACGCCATAGGTACTATCCTATGAAACGCACTATACCTATAAAAGCTGTATTAAAGTTTGGCCATACCTAGTAATATTCTTATACAATTCGGTAGTAATAATAAAGGAACTCTTGATGAGACCAAGTAAGTGGGTGAACATAGAGATAGAAATAAATGTTTTATCTCTATGAAGTGAAGCATTTTACAGTGGAAAAATTTCTTGATCTCAAGGGAAATTTGAGACGTGTGGAACGCCCTCCAGCACGATGGACCGGGAAGTGGCTGGATGAGGAAGGCTGAGGACCGGGTGTGGTGGCGCTCTTTAGGGAAGGCCTATGTCCAACAGTGGACTTCCACAGGCTGATGAAGATAATGATGATGATGAAGGGAAATTAGAATTTGTATGCAGACGAAGTCGCGGGCAACTGTTAGTATGATAATAGCATAGCGTGTTCCGTGAAAAATTATTATTTCTAGATGTTTTCCCCTTTCTAATTTTTATATTTTTCACCATAGACCACATGGAAGTGGTCCATGTCTACTTGGTAGATAGGTACTCGTACATATTGCCATAACTGGGTCTTATTTGTGTAACTGTAGGTCAACTGTGAAGTTTTCATAATTTTTAGGGTTCTGTACCTCAAAAGGAAAAACGGAACCCTTATAGGATCACTTTGTTGTCTGTCTGTCTGTCTTTCCGTCCGTCCGTCCGTCGTGTCTGTCAAGAAAACCTATAGGGTACTTTCCGTTGACCTGGAATCATGAAATTTGGCAGGTAGGTAGGTTTTGTAGCACAAGTATAGGAATAAATCTGAAAACCGCGAATTTGTGGTTATATCATTAAAAAAAATTAAAATGTGTTTCAATTTTCAAAGTAAGATAACTATACCAAGTGTGGTATCATATGAAAGGGCTTTACCTGTACATTCTAAAACAGATTTTTATTTATTTTTATGTATAATAGTTTTTGATTTATCGTGCAAAATGTTGGAATAAATACCCAAGCACGGAACCCTCAGTGCGCGAGTCTGACTCGCACTTGGCCGGTTTTTTTTCTTCATTTTATTTAATTTTTAGAAAAACCTAAGTAACCTAACACACAAGTTATTATTCCTTTGAAAAAAAACGAGCCTGTTTAAAGCTTGCAACACACATAAACAGTCCCGTTTCACGCAACGAGCCTCAGACAAAGGGATTTGCATACGTGTACACTACAACTAGGCCATCCCTGCACGTGCGCCCAAACCAACTTATCCTTTACACCTCCCAAACTAAAACACAAACAAAAACATACTCTATCACCCAGAAATACAGACTATTAAAATTGAGTTGAACAGAAGAAATAAGTTGGTTTGAACAAATTTAAATCTACCGTCAGGAAACTGAAACGCATTACATTTTGGACTTTACTTGTATGAAAATAAGGTTTGTATAGTTTGGGTGAGGCGGTAAATAAATGTAAGGAGAGCATCTCAAAGAATGGATTGTTCGCGGTGAATGGAGTCTTTTAATGTACAAATGAGGTGTTATCTTGGAGTGAATATGTTACGTAGTGTATGCTTCGGTACGGTAAAGGATTCTTTTTTAAACAAAAATAGCGAGCAAACGAGCAGGCGGGTCACCTGATGTTAAGTGATTATCGCCGCCCATGAAAAGCAGCACGTTGAAGTGTTGAAAGTACTTTAATTCCATTCTTCCTTAGCTTTCAACCCTTACTACCTGGCGCAGTGGTAAGCGCTGTGGTCTTATTAGTGGGAGGTCCCGGGTTCGATAACCAGCAGGGGTTTGGAATTTTATAATTTTTAAATCTGTGGTCTGGTCTGGTGGGAGGCTTCAGCCGTGGCTAGTTACCACCCTACCGGCAAAGCCGTGCCGCCAAGCTTATTAGCGTTCCGGTACGATGCCGTGTAGAAACCAAAGGGTATGGACTATGGGTTTAATAAAAAACTGCCATACCCCTTCCAGGTTAGCCCACTTCCATCTTAGACTGCATCATCACTTACCAATGAGATGGTATCGATGGCAGTCAAGGACTAACTTGTATCTGAATTTAAAAAAAAATCTCCACTAGCGACGCTGTCGCCTGCGGGGTGATTCAGTGTCTAACAATGAATGATAGCCATCGAGCTCATTTTTTAATCCATTGAAGGTTTTCAATGAAACAATATTTTAATATCACCCAGTGAAGCAGCAATGTAGCAACCAACCACGGTGGCTATCAGCGTTAGACACTAAGTTAGCGAATCACCTAGCTGAACAGTAAGTTGGTGTCACTGTATCTTGATACTTAAAGAAACCACAAGTGTTAATTAAAAATTTATAACACCCCCGACAAGTGAAGGTTACAGTAACTAGAAAATAGCTGATAACTTTCAAACGGCTGAACCGATTTTCTTGGATTATAGCTAAGAACACTCTCGATCAAGCCACCTTTCAAACAAAAAAAAACTAAATTAAAATCGGTTCATTCGTTTAGGCGCTACGATGCCACAGACAGATACACAGATACACACGTCAAACTTATAACACCCCTCTTTTTGGGTCGGGGGTTAAAAACAAAAGCACCCTTTCAAGAAAAGGTTCTTAAACCGTACGCACATTACGTAACCGTGAAATATATTCACGTCAAGGCATACGTTCAAACCGAACAAGCAATAACTCATCGTTACACGAAAAATAACCCAAAACCCAACACAGGCCGAATTAAAAAGTGTCAACTTAGTACCAACTCCGCTTCAAACAAAGAAAGAATAAATCACAAACTCTCCAGCTTAACATGACCTTCCCCGCCCCGCGCTTTGGAAGTAAAATAGTCAAAATTCATGCGGTACAAAGAATGGTAACGGGCCATCTTAGAATGGTCGCGATGCTATGTTCTACATCTGTTACACTTAGGGCTGTCAAATTTTGGAGGGAATAAATTAAGCGTGAAATAGACACGTTTTAAAAACAAGCTTTCGTGATACAATTTTGGTTTATACTTTGCCTGGCTAAACGAAAACCTTTTTAAGAGTAAGAAAATTCACGGATTATTTCACTTTGTTCACCTAAATGAAAATATTATCACCTAATACAGTAAACAAGAGTGTTTAATTTAAACGATGGTTGACAACCCTAGTTAAAACATAGCTTTATACTGCTATAAGTTTGACATCATCACCAAAAACGCACCTATTTCGTTCAAAATAGAAGCTTTAATTTTTCTTGTCTGTCTTTTGGAAACGCAAAATTTATTTTGGTTTAAGATAAAGTATGACCGGGTCACAGACTGAAGGAAAAAGATAGACTGTCTGCTGAATGATAAAAGTGTCCACTGTCCAATAAATAAAACTAGTGTACAGATTTTCAAAATCTTATAGCCAGATTAGAAATCAAATTGCACCTTTCCTCCAAAATAACGTAAGCGATTTCATAATATAGTATTAATTAATAGAGTATGTTTATAAGAAATTAATTCTACAAAGAAACCTTGCCTCTAAACATAAAGAAAGAGCTACAATTATTATTATTTTCCAAATTAGATGGTAGTTAGTGGATGGTATGATTACAGTAAAGTTTCAACTGATTTCAGATTTTATTTCGTGCAATCACACCGTTCTGTTCGCCAGCTCCTCAGTTGGTCTATTTTGAAATTTCTATTCTATTTACCTACTTATCACTTTAATTTTTTTTTTTAAATTAAAACAACCCACTCAAATAATAGTCTCTCGCTTCAAAATAACTAGCATTTTATAAAAAACTAGCTGATGCCCGCGACTTAGTTCGCGTTGATATATGTTTTTTTATAAATCCCGTGGGAACTCATTCATTTTCCGGGATGAAAATTAGCTTATGTGTTAATCCAGGATATAATCTATCTCCATTTCTTTCAGCCAAATCCGTCCGGTAGTTTTTGCGTGAAAGAGTGACAAACATACACACACATACACACAAACTTATATATTAATATGTATACTTATATTAGTGTGACCTAATTCGCGGTCGCGATAACTCCCTCTATCTTTTAACTAAGTCTAAGGTCTCTACTAGGTCAGAGGCACATTATAAATTATTTTGGCTGTGAGACGCCTGTATTGGGTATGTAATGACTTTTAATTAGGTCCCGAAAAGTAAAGTTAGTGTTCTTTGTGTTATTTTCGCCTTTTACGTAATTGTTTCGAAATTTTGGTGACGGAATCAGTTATTTTTGGCTCATTCATACCTACATTAATTTTTATACAATACGTTTAAAAGTAAACTTTAGCCAAAACTAATTTTGGGATGAATTGCGTATTATTATAAGGATTCTTCAAACAAGTTCCCAAAAATAATCAAAAGGTCTTTAGAGTTCCGTACCCAAAGGCTGCCAACTGCCAATGAACATTAAAAAAATAATTAAAAAGCGTTATTTCTTGATGCTACGGAACCCTTCGTTTTTTTATAATTTTTCTCATCTCATCTCACTTGATGGTAAGTGATGATGCAGTCTAAGTTGAAAGCGGGCCATCTTGGAAGTAGTATGGCAGTTTCATTTAACTGATACCCCCGATAGGTTTCTACACGGCATCGTACCGGAAAGCTAAATCGCTTGTCGCATGGCTTTACCGGTAGGGTGGTAACTAGCCACGGCCGAAGCCTCCCACCAGACAAAGTGTGCAAGTCCGACACGCACTAGACCGATTTCTGAAGAATGTTACGTGTGAGTTTGTAACTAACTAGCTGACCTGCCTGGCTTCATCATCATTCCTGATCAACCCATCGCCGAGCCACTACTGAGCACGGGTCTCCTCTATAATGAGAAGAGTTTTTCCACCACGCTGGCCAAGTGCGGATTAGCAGATTTCATTCATCTTTGAGGACATTATGGAAAACTCTCAGGCATGTAGGATTCCTCATGATATTTTCCTTCACATAACTGAAAACTTAGAGGTGTGCGTGGCCGGAATCGAATCCCGACCTCCCGATAAGAAAGCGGATAACCTAATCAATAGACTATCACGGCTTATATAATCCATACTAATATTATAAATGCGAAAGTGTGTCTGTCTGTCTGTCTGCTACTTTTTCACGGCCCAACCGTTGAACCGATTTTAATGAAATTTGGTACAGACTTGGGATACATCCCGGGGAAGGACATAGGCTACTTTTTATCCCGCAAAATCAAAAAGTTCCTACGGAATTTAAAAAATCTAAATCCACGCGGGCGAAGTCGCGGGCATTGGCTAGTTATTAATAAGGCCACACGCACCGTCCTGTAGTCCTAAATTAATATATCCTATAAAAAGTACCTACTAGAACATAGCACCGTATACCAAATGTTTGATCAGATAAGGGAACAAACATACCAACACACAGGCTGTATCATAAATACAGGGGATTAACAGCTTACCAGCTTAGCCCGCGATGAAATGTCGGCCAGTTGAGAGATAAGACTAATCTCTCTTTTACACAATTTTTGGGAGTGAAATTCAATTTTTCCATTTTTATTTCGTTAGAGATTTGAGCTTTTCAGGCTTTTCCATTGTATTTTTAGGGTTCCGTACCTCAAAAGATAAAACGGAATCCTTATAGGATCACTTTGTTGTCTATCTGTCTGTCCGTCCGTCCATACGTCGTGTCTGTCAAGAAAAACTATCATGAAATTTGGCAGCTAGGTAGATCTTCCGATTTTTATTTATTTTTATGCATAATAGTTTTTGATTTAACGTGGAAAATGTCGAAAAAATATACCCGAGTACGGAACCCTTGGTGCGCGAGCCCGACTCGCACTTGGCCAATTTTTTTTTAATTCAGATACAAGTTAGCCCTTGACCGCAATCTCACTTATCTGTGCCCATACCCCTGAGGTTTCTACACGGCATCGTACCGGAACGCTAAATCACTTGGCGGCACGGCTTTGCCGGTAAGGTGACTAGCCAAGGCCGAAGCCTCCCACCTGACAATATGACTGTGGTTCTATATTTATTCACTAGCGACCTGCCCCGGCTTCGCACGTTTTCAAATATAGATGCTAATAAGGTTTCAGACGTCAATATGGTTATTTCTTTCTTTTAGATTTCTCGTACAATAACTGTCAAAGCCTCAAAATTCCTTAGATAAAAGTTATAAAATCCCTCATTGAACCCCTTAAATAAAGGAGTGGACTGAAAACCGAAAGGTCGACGGTTCAAACCCCGCCCGTTGCACTATTGTCGTACCTATAACCTACTCCTAGCACAAGCCTGACGCTTAGTTGGAGAGGAAAGGGGAATATTAGTCATTTAACATGGCTAATATTCTTTAAAAAAAAAAATACTAAAAATACGAAATTCCAATGTTTATGAAAACTTACATTTATTGTTTGTGTAATGTTTTTCAATCCTTTGCACTGTAATATCTGTAACAAAAACGATTAAAATAAATACCTTGCAGCTTTTATAGTTTATTTTTAAATAGCTGTAAAATACAGAAAAACAGACGTCTTCAATAATATGATCTAAATTATTAAATGAATAGTTTACTATTAATTTGTAAACTTTTTAAAATAATATACCTAACACTGAAAAAAATGCTGAAAAATGAATATCACAGATTTCCTGAAAAAAAAAAACGGCAACACTGGGCAAGGAAAATAATATCTTAAATATAATATAAACTCGGTTTCGATTTTTTTTATTAGATTACAAGTTAACCTTTGACTGCAATCTCACCTGATGGTAAGTGATGATGCAGTCTAACACCGGAATTTAAAGGACTTCTTTAGCTTCAGACGACATGTCTCATAGGGCATCCCATATTCTAGCAGTACGTATTAGAAACGAGGAAGCAAATCTCTTTGTACGAATCCATGGGATTTAGACTATGTCGGAGTGCAGACCTTGGCGAATAAAATTGGTACATGCAGAAATTAGGTACCATAGGGTCACAATCATGTTTATAGCAAACTAGCTGACGCCCGCGACTTCGTCCGCGTGGATTTAGGTTTTTCGAAATCCCGTGGGAACTCTTTGGTTTTCCGGGATAAAAAGTAGCCTATGTGCTAATCCAGGATATTATCTATCTCCATTCTGAATTTCAGCCAAATCCGTCCAGTAGTTTTTGCGTGAAGGAGTAACAAACATACACACACACACACATACACACACACACACACACACACACACACACACACACACACATACAAACTTTCGCCTTTATAATATTAGTGTGACATACTTGCCAAGAGATAGATACGTATACTACTTATTTCTTACTTTAACACTTGCCTATTCTTTTTATATGCCAATTACATTTTGTTGTGTACATAGTGTAATGTTATTTTTATATGCCCGCTTACTCATACGCACGTCATAAGATGAGTAATGTGTTAGCATTCTATCGATTGCGTAACGTATAGCGGCCATGTGTAATAGAAAACGCGATGAGATGAAAATAACCAGCAATTAGATAATGTTTATCATATTTTCCGCCATTTCGTTACTTACATTATCACCAACGCCGACACACTACTAAGCACGGGTTTCCTCTCAGAATGGAGAGGCCAACTGGCCAAGTGCGGATTAGCAGATTTCACACACCTTTGAGAACAATATGGAAAAACCTCCGGCATGCAGGTTTCCTCACGAATTTTTCCTTCATCAGCAAGTGGTATTTAATTAGGTACTTAATAACATATTAACTCCGAAAAGTTAGATATGCCCGGGATTGAATCCCCGACCCTAAAGGTGGCTGACGTTTTAACCACTAGGCACTACTGCCCGGCTAGCATGGGGAGTAGATAAAAATTATATCCCCCGATTATATCCACTGATGTCATACAAATCATTGGATATAATTTTTATCTACTGCCCATGCTAGCCGGGCTGCTGTATATATAACTCTTTGTACCTACCACCTTTTGTACCTGTACTCAAGCAAATAAAGGATATGATTATGATTAAAAAAATTTCAAAAGAAAAATAAAACCGACTTCAAAAACGACAAACACTAAAAAGTAAAAAATAACTTTTGTTTAGCTACACGTGTAATGTACCAAGGTATGAAGTCGAGCGAGCATATTAAAACAAAATTAGAAATCCAAGAGTGAAGCTCGCCCGACTTCATACCTAGGTACATTACACGTGTAGCTAAACAAAAGTTATTTTTTACTTTTTAGTGTTTGTCGTTTTTGAAGTCGGTTTTATTTTTCTTTTGAAAATTTTTTATTTCACAATTTTTAGTGGCCCCACTGTACTATAATATGCTGTGCCCAGTTAAAACCCTACTGTTTACTAAGCTATTACACTGATCGCGAGCAATTTGCTCCTATCCATTGAGGAGTTCTGTTCTCCATCTCCGAAGATATTCATCAGATCTTCACCAAATTTATATGGGACCACCTGCACAGTATACCCTTTCAAACAAAAAAAAAATTTTCCAAATCGGTCCAGGGGTTTTTGAGTAATCGGGGAACATACATAAAAAATATAAAAAAAAAATAAAAAAAAAAAAAAAAAAAAAAAAAGATTCCGACGAATTGAGAACCTCCTCCTTTTTTGGAAGTCGGTTAAAAATATAAGTTAAATATCGTAGTAGGTGCGATTTTTGCGAGAAAGTACGCAAAAAGAATTGTTATGAAAATGAAATACAGTAACTTTTTTGGAAACACAAATTTCGGAATCCGCCCTAGGAGCTTATGAGATTATAATAATTGAGAAACCATAGCGTCGATTTTATTGTAAAGTTCTAAAAATGTAAGATGAACCCAAGAATTCTTTCCTCAGTAAACTGTGTCTGTCTGTCTATATGTCTGTCTGTACTCTGTATTATTGCTAACTTTTCTCGGCCCATCCATGAGAGTGACATATTAAGCTACTTTTATGCCGGAAATTTCAAGATTTCCTATCTGCACGAGTGATGTTATACTCATAAGTTTGTGCACAAACACAAGTGCACTCTCTATTCCCTCACTCTCATACTCTAATAGGACGGCAATTCGACACAACCGGGGAGAATTCAGAGATCATAAACACATTTTCTCTATATGATGTTACAAATAATACCTTTCCGAGATAGGCATATCAGAAAGGAAGAAAGAGCTAAATTATTTACCTACATGAAATACAGAGGTATATTCCTGTACTATTTGATCTATTGTGCAAAAGTGACAGCGTGTCAGCTGTCTCTCTCGCGAACAGTTGCTCACTTCCACCGGGCGTAACCACTTAAGCCCATTAATGATAAATGCTAAAGCTGCGGTCACACTGGATAAAACACTTTTCAGATATCCGAAGTGATAACAATAAGTGATTCTAAGTAATCCTTTATAAGCTGACAAGTATCAATAAAATTTTGTGCAACGTCCTACTATGTCTGCTAATGTTAAGTTGAAATGTCACTGTTCACACTGAGATGTAATATTCTATTACATCTCAGTGCGAACAGTGACATTTCAAAGTAGGGTGAGCGATATTTATATATTATATTATATTTCCGTAGTTTGAAGGCATCTTAATGTCAGGGCTTATCCGCTTTTAACCGATTTTGTCGAAAGGCAAAGATGCCAAAGTTTCAAATACAAACCTACTAAAAACTACTTATTTATAAAATCATAACCCTTCCTTTCGGCTTTGTCGTAGTCGGGTAAAAACTAAAAACTAAAATAAATTGTTGGTGCCTAAAATGTGCGAAATCCTCCGAAATTAACAGCTTTTACTCAAGTATGATATAGGTAGGAGAAGGTTATACGAAATCATTATAAATAGAAAAATAATGTGTCTAGTGTGGACACAGCTTTACATTCCCGTCATAGCGACACTCTGTCCTCCGAGGTATGACAAAAACAGGCATAGTCGAAATTAGGTTACATTTATGTTTTATTGTTTTATGTGTCGACGGCTGTGTGTTTTATTTTGACATCGGACTAGGGCTTGAACTCCGGAATTCCGGTTTCGGCGTAACTCCGGAGCTTCTAAAGATAACAGATTCGTTTGTAAAACCGGAGTTATCGTTAATATAATCAGTGTTTCAATTTTATTTTTAGAAAAAAGTCGATATTTTTCAGCGTTTACGTATACAGTGCAGTCTTCATAAATGGTACATATGAAATAGGCTAAAACTTATCCAAAATCGGTGGAAAACATAAAAAAAATCTTACTGATTAATTTTACCAGGTCGTAATATAAAGTTTTCTCTTCATTTTCTAACTGATTTCTTTTAATTCATGCTTAACAGACTTGAACTTTTATTGAAGCGCAAGAAATATTCAAATCAAACGCATTATTTTCAAAGCAGTGAGCTTTAAATCCCAAGCACGGGCACGCACACAAATGCATATGTACACGTTCACACACATACACACACGCACGCACATCTTGTATATTACTTACTGTTAGAAACTACTTATTTAATCACAATTTTTTTTAATGAAGCTTCGAAACTCCGGAACTCCGGACTTTGACGCTCAGCATCAAAACCCGACTCCGGAGCTGAAAAATAGTCCGATTTTCAAGCTCTACATCGGACCATCTGTTGTCTTTCATTTTTTATCAACAGATTTCTGACAACATACTTTTTAGTGTTTTGATTTGATCAGTCTACTGATTCGCTAACTCAGTGTCTAACACTGAATGATAGCCACCGAGCTCATTTTACATTTATTTTTTATCCATTGAAGGTTTTCTACGGAAAAAATATTTAGATGTCACTCAGTGAAACAGCAATGTAGAAACCAATCAATGGTAAATGAGCTCGGTAGCTATCATTCAGTGTTAGACACTGAGTTAGGGAATCACCCTGGGCGCGTTTGGAATCCTTGTAGCTGTAGTTTTAAGTTTACGTAAGTAAACAATAATAGGTGATAGCCTGGTAGTTAGGGCATCGGTCTTCTTTTCGGTTAGTCGGGGTTCGACCTTTAGCACGCATCTTTTAACTTTTTGTAGTTATGTGCGTTTTAAGCAATTAAATATCACTTGCTTTAACGGTAAAGGAAAACATCGTGAGGAAACCTGCATGCCTGAGGCTGGAATCTATAGAGCGCGCTTTGACTTTGCTTAGACTTAAGTCTCAGTTGAAACGAGACAGAGTTATACCGCTGGCATAAATCTATCTCGTTTTAATTGAGACTTAAGTCTAAGCAAAGTCAAGTTGCGCTCTATAAATTTCAACCTGAGAGTTCCCATAATGTCCGCACTGGGCCAGCGTGGTAATGTGGCCTTAACCCTTCTCATTCGTGGGTAACTAACGACGATGTTGTATATCAACGGATATATCTAGCTAGGCAGGTATATTACGCGACATGTCAAGATGGCAATCGGGGTATGAGGCGGGGGACGCCAGGCACACCCGCACGTCACCCGCCATCCGATTGTCATGTCGACCTGTCGTGTATTATAGGTAGTCGGCGCCGCCCACGATCTATTGCGTCCATCCATTATCTAAATGAGAGAATACGCGTTACCTCATTATGTGCCTGCCTTATCTGATACCATTGTGTACACTGCTTTATTGTGCGTCCGATATAAAACCAGGAAATTTGTTAATCCTACTAATATTATAAACGCGTAATATTAAACGAGCAAGTATGTCTGCCTGTCTGTTTCAATAAAATTCCGCGGGAAAATATTTTTTATGTTAAGAAATTGAAAAATATTTTATCGTTTACGCCTTGTGACGTTATTAATCGTTTTCCGTACAACGATATGTTAAAAAAACCGGCCAAGTGCGAGTCAGACTCGCGCACTGAGAGTTCTGTACTCAATCAAAAACTATTATGCATAAAATAAATAAAAATCTGTTTTAGAATGTATAGCTGGTAGAGCCCTTTCATATGATACCCCACTTGGTATCTGGTATCTTACTTTGAAAATTGAAACACATTTTTTTTAAATGATATAACCACAAATTCGTAATTTCAGATTTATTCCTGTACTTGTGCTAAAAAAAGACCTACCTACCTGCCAAATTTCATGATTCTAGGTCAACGGGAAGTACCCTATAGGTTTTCTTGACAGACACGACGGACAGACAGACAGACAACAAAGTGATCCTATAAGGGTTCCGTTTTTCCTTTTGAGGTACGGAACCCTAAAAATGAATAAAAACCTTGATTTTTAAAAAAGTTATTATTCTCTTTAATAATGAATTCTAGCCCCATAAGCTACCGCTATACAAATCATCACATCATTTTATTACTACAGTCCAAGACTTTATAACAGTTAAGTTTTAACAGCTTTCATTCAGTTTTTTGGTCCTCCTGTATAATTTTATTTCATGCAGTTACGCCGTTTTGCTCGCTCGGTCCTCAATTATAATTTAAAATAAATTCGGTACGATAGCTGTTGTTATTCTATTAAAAATAAAAAGATTGACCTATTATTATCTGGGATCACGCGAATTTCCTGTTAATTTAACCGTCGATTATAAATAAGTTCTATTAATAAAAAAAATTGTTTTATTGGGCGGGTTTTCCTTTATTTTTGCTAGAATTTGTAAACTATTGCTGAGCTGAAGTAGGTACAGTGGGGTAACAATAATCTACATATATAACATAAAAGGATAAACTAACTGACTGACATTATCAAAGTACACGGTAGGGCCTCAAACTCGAGATTTTACATTTTAATTTATTTAATACGGAACCTTCGGTCCGCGAGTTCTACTTGCACTTGACTGGTTTTGGTTCCGTACCTAAGCGTTCTATTAGTTAGGTTGAAATCTATAGAGAGCACCTTGACTTTGCTTAGACTTGAGTTTCAGTTAAAACGAGACAGATTTATGCCAGCAGTATAACGCTGTCTCGTTTTAACAGTGTCTTAAATCTGAGCAAAGTCGAAGTGAGCTCTATAGATCTCAGCCTTAGTCACATACTCTAGGGCTAGGCTAGTATCACACTAATATTATAAAGGCGAAAGTTTGTATGTATCTGTGTATGTTTGTTACTCCTTCACGCAAAAACTACTGGCCGGATTTGGCTGAAATTTGGAATGGAGATAGATAATATCCTGGATTAGCACATAGGCAACTTTTTATCCCGGAAAATCGAAGAGATCCCACGGGGTTAGGAAAAACCTAAATCCACGCGGGCGAAGTCGCGGGCAGCGGCTAGTCAAATATACTAATACCCCTTAGGGGTGGCTCTTTCAAAATCAATGCTAATACCCGTATTCACAATCATCACTATGAGGTGTCAGTGTGTTCGAACGCACAATGTACTCGTAGCTTCCACCAATCAGATTACTGTCACGTCAATTTACAATGATCTGATTGGTGGAATCTACACTATGCGTTCGAGCGCACTGTGAGACCTCATAGTAATGATTGTGAATACGGTAGATAGTCATGAGCTTGTATTAAGAGGGGTCTCTCTGTCACTCGCTCCATACAAACGTAGTTTGTCTCTCATTGGAATACTAACCAATCATACCCAATGGAATTATGTAGAAACGTTTCGGGAACTAATATCTATGCCTGTGGTTCCAGATTTCGTTAAAATATTCGGTTTCAAAGTTACGCGGGCTTAAAAATTCACATACAAATCTTTGAGCCCCTGTAATTTTAAAACTAGATATTTTTAGAAAAATCTAAAACACTACAGGCACAGATATTAGTTTCTAGAATATGTCTGCAAAATTACAAGGACTCTGGTTGCTTAATATTCAAATGAAATTGGGGATACGATTGTATGGAGTAAGTGACGGAGAGAGCCCTGTTAACGTCAATAAGAATTCAGTACGTATGCGCCTGGCCTTAACAAGTCCATATAGCATTCCTAAGTAGTTTTGCGTGCCGTGCAATCATGCGGGCGAGCTCAATAAGGGGGTCTTATCATTTGATTATCACCCTGGCACGCATCTGACGTCATTGTAGGGTGGCCATAATGCGAGTAATGACCTATCATTCACAGCTAGTGACGACATATTATGGATCCGAGACAAAATAACTATTTCTCGTCCAAAATTCCTGTGCTTGAAGCTTGAAGACCAAAGTCTTCGGACGGTGCATGTTAACTGTTTTTTTTTTTTTTTTAATTCAAATACAACTTAGCCTGTGACTGCAATCTCACCTGGTGGTAAGTGATCATGCGACGCACAACAGACGGAAACGTTTAAGTGCGGAAACCAGCTCAGAGAGAAGAAGAAGAAGTGATCATGCAGTCTAAGGTGGTAGCGGTAACTCACTTTTTAACCGACTTCAAAAGAAGGAGGAGGTTCTCTATTCGACTGTTTGTTTTTATATTATTTTTATGGTTTGGTAGGTCATACTTCCGAGGTGGTCCCATTTTGGTTTGGTGAAGATCTGATGAATATCTTCGAAGATAGAGAACAGAACTCCGCCATGGATAAGAGTAAATTGCTCGCGATCGGTGTACTAGCTAGTGATTAGTAAGTTTTTACCCAGGTACAGCATATTTTTAATACAATTGGGCCACTAAAAAAGTGAAATCAAAAAAATTACAAAAAAAAAACCGACTTCAATAACTAAGCAGTAAAAGGTTAAAAATATTTTAATTTATTACCAATTATAACATTATGTAATATGTATACAAGAGTTAATGTAGCTCTATACGAGGTAACATTTTTGGAGTCGGTGACAATGCGGTGCCAATGAGATGCCAATGTGGAGTCACAAACGATATGAAGAATAGAAGGTTTATGCGGCTAATTGGAACCGGCTCCAAAAAATGTTATTATAGAACTATGTACATTAACTCTTATTACATAAATATAGTCAGTAATAAACTAAATTATATTTACTTTTTAGTGTTTGTAATTATTGAAGTTGGTTTTTATTTATTTTGAAAAAAAATATTAGCAAATTTGAGTTACAAACTGTAACACAAAATTGCTAAAAAGTGAGTTGCGATGTTTTTCCTTGCAAGTTGCAAGTATCGATTATTATGATCGATTGTTTAAAAATTGTTCGGCATTTGTGTTATCAATAAAATCTCGCCAATACCAAAATGTCACTCGAAACATGCTCGAAACAAGCGATCGAAGGCTGGCATTAGAAAGGATCCAGCTCAATCAAACGACACCACGGAGCGATCTCAAATATCAAGTAGGTATTGTGGGTCAAAGTCGATTTTGCAATAACAAGTAGGTGTCTGGATTTGAGATTTTTGCGCGAATTTAAGAGGGGTCTCTCCGTCACTCGCTTCATACAAACGTAGTTCCAAATTCATTTGAATATTAAGCAACGAAAGTCCAACCAAAGCTAAATATGGATTATTGTTTCCCTTATAACAATAAATATTTCCTTTATACTATATCTTGTGGAATGGCGTAGGTATTAACAAAAGGCCATAGTGTAGGAGATACTATAGGTATAAAATGACTATACCGGTAATTCAGCGTGGGCTGAAGTATGAAATTGTTAATTTGTAAGTAAACTTATTGTTTCATTAAAGCGTACACAATCGCTGCTACTAAAACAAATTAAAATTACATCTATATCTACCTATTAAACTAATTTACACTATATAATTCCCAACCCAAAAAGAGGAGTGTTATAAGTTTGACATGTGTATCTGTGTATCTGTCTATGGCATCGTAGCTCCTAAAGTAATGAACCGATCTTAATTTAGTTTTTTTTTGTTTGAAAGGTGGCTTGATCGAGAGTGTTACCATAATTGAATCACACGTTTATAAATTTTTTGTCTGTCTGTCTGTTTGAACGGGCTAATCCTTAAAGTTAGCACTTGCCTGCAATCTCACGTGGTGGTAAGTGATGGTGCAGTCTAAAATGGAAGCTGGTTAACCTGGAAGGTGTATGGCAGTTTTCATAAAAGCCATACCGCTTTGGTGCTTTGGTATCTACACGGCATCGCACCTTCGCTTGGCGGCACGGCCTTGTCGGTAGTGTGGTAACTAGCCACGGCCGAAGCATCCCACTGGATCAGACCTCCTGCCGGGAATCGAACCCGGGACATCCCATTAATAAGACCACTGTGCCAGGGAGGTCTTCAAATGTGCGATTAGCTTAATAAGTAAAGGTAGAAACTAACCGCTGCGACGGATGTCGATCAATCACCGTCAATTTGTAAGCCCTTCAAGAGTGACACAACAAAACGCTTACATCCGACACAACGAAACAACCAAAACACGCGCACAACGCGTTAAACGCTAAACGGTTTATGTAACTTTGAAAACAGCGGTTTAACTAACTAAAAGATAAAGTCGACAAGATAGAGCACAGACAACAAACGACTAAGAGACAAGTGTAAATTAAAAATTTATAACACCCCCGACAAGTGAAGGTTACAGTAACTAGAAAAGAGCTGATAAATTTCAAACGGCCGAAAGGATTTTCTTGGATTATAGCTAAGAACACTCTCGATCGCCACCTTTCAAATAAATAAAACTAAATTAAAATCGGTTCATTCGTTTAGGAGCTACGATGCCACAGACAGAAACTCAGATACACACGTCAAACTTATAACAGCCCTCTTTTTGGGTCGGGGGTTAATTAAACAGCACTAAAATCCGACTAGGTACTACCCGCGAAGTACCGATAGATAGCAATACAAAGTATAAAAATGTTTTTTTGTCGCTCAGTGTATTTTAACATTGTACTAAGTACTAGCTGATGCCCGCAGCTTCGCCCGCGTGGATTGGTCAGATCCCCTGCAGCATCAGGATTGAGGAGTTGGACTCCAAATTTTTTATGAAACAATGTCGCAAAGTTCCTCTATCGATTAAAAAAGAAATGACGCAAATCGGTTCAGAAATCTCGGAGATTTCGGTGTACATAGGTAGAAAAACACAACTCCCTTTTTAAAAGTCGGTTAAAAAAGTAGCCTATTTTACGCCCTGGTCAATCCTCTACTTGCCTGTGAAAGTCCCGTCAAAATCGGTTCAACCGTTCCAAAGATTAGCCTTTTCAAACAGACAGACAGACAGACAGACAGACAGACAAAAATTTTAAAAACGTGTGATTCTGTTATGGTATCGTTCAAATAACCATATGAGCTTAATATGAGGTAGTTATTTCGAAATTACAGACAGACACTCCAATTTTATTTATTAGTATTAGTATAGATATATTTTATTTTTATGAACTCAGAATTTTTTCTCAATATCCCACTCGATACGATAGAAAAAAAATTTTTTGGAGACCTCCACTTTTTTGATGTAACATCCGTCAGATTTTATTCGTATAAGATGTAGCTTATGACACCCGGACCATAATTACGAATCGATTGACACCTCATTCGTCAAAATCGGCTCAGTAGTTTAGGCGCTACGGTGAAACTCATAAATACAAACCTAAACATATATATAGACTGCTAAAATCATAACTCTTCCTTTTGGCTTTGCCGTAGAAGGATAAAAATATGAAGTCACTAGAGGATGCCCGCGACTTCGTCCGGATTTTTATAGATCCCGTGGAAACGGTTTGATTTTCTGGGATAAAAAGTTGCCTATTTCGATTACAGGGACGCATCACGCAAGCTACTTCGGTACCACATACAAATCGGTTAAGTGGATGGGTCTTTAGGAATCCCAAGGGATATCTTCCATTTTCCGGGATAAAAGTAGCCTATGTCCGTCCCCGGGGTATAAGCTAATCTTGTACCTCTTCAGAATCGGTTACACTGTTGGGTCGGGAAAAGGTAGCAGACAGACAGACAGACACTTTCGGTTTTATAATATTAGTATGGATGAGGCAAGCCACTTTCGTGCACGAGTGGCCTGCGCCTGCGCACGTGAATGAGTCAGCGTGCATCTGCTGCAATCGAGCGTGGGGTAGCGATGTGCCGTCCGTGCTCAATGAGCCCGCTATAACTGTCGCTCACACGGGCACTTTTTTTAACGTGCGGTTTTTATCGCTTTTATAATGCGCGTTTTTTATCGTTTTTGTAACGTGCGTTTTTATCGCTTTTGCAACGTGCGTTTTACGGAAACCAGCCCAGTGAGAAGAAAGAAGAACGTGCGTTTTTATGATCAACTTGCATTTGATGACAATCATCAGCATCATCTCGACTCTTCGCCGGCCCACTACTAAACACGGGTTTCTTCTCAGAATGAGCAGTTCGGGGAAAGAACATAGGTAGGCAATTATGCGCCATGCTTTTTTTTTTATTTTTTTTTTGGATCAACAAACGGTAGCACGCAGTACTTGGAAGAAAAACAGTAATGTAAGACACGCTGCCCCACGTTGGGCGCCAGTTGTAAGAGAGCGGGGGAAAATTCCACGTTGTCGACGGGTCGGGATTCAGCCGAAGCAATTCAAACAGCAACGTTGCGTGAAGACACAATGGATTTATTCTAGGTTTACAGAGTAGAGTCCCTAACCTAGGTCCCACGCAGTGGAAGCCAAGGTCGGAAGCACCACTAGACGACGAGAGTCGTGTCCCTTACGGACGTCCCACGTAGTGGAAGCGAACGTCGGAAGCGCGACTTTTACACGGGGTTAAGAGAGTCGTGTCCCATACAATTCGTCCCACGCAGTGGAAGCGAAAGTCGGAAGCGCGGCTACAAGGTGACCTCGTGTGTCGAGTGATCCATACTAGTGAATCCATTGATTGAATCGATTTTCGATTTTCGATAACAAACATTGGCTGTGACTAGGTCTTATTGTAGGGTTGGACAATCTCTCTAGCGTCATTTACTTTTTGCCAACCTATAGTCAACGCCATCTAGTTTCAACTTGGCAAGTTACATGGTATGGCGCGATCTATATTTCTCCAACCTATAATTAGCGCCAGCTAGTGTGGCTGTTGTGTTACAGTCTCCCCCTCAGCTTCCGAAGGCGTCCCGACGAGGAAACTGGATCAATAAATTTGCTTCTTAGTTGTGTTTCCGGGGCCGTCCCCTCCTTCGTAAAGGTTGAACCGGGGTGTTCATTTTCCTCCTCCCCCTGGATCAAAGCAGCTCCTAACGCATAGTTACTTCTGTCTGTTTTGATAATTAATGGTTTGGTCTTCAAGTGAAACGTTGATGTACGTCCCGATCTCGTCACGTAGAACCTTGGGCCTTGGGTGGTGTTTGATTTGCCTGAAGTGTCCGCCAGTTTGTAAACAGCGGCCCCACGTTGGGCGCCAGATGTAAGACACGCTGCCCCACGTTGGGCGCCAGTTGTAAGAGAGCGGGGGAAAATTCCACGTTGTCGACGGGTCGGGATTCAGCCGAAGCAATTCAAACAGCAACGTTGCGTGAAGACACAATGGATTTATTCTAGGTTTACAGAGTAGAGTCCCTAACCTAGGTCCCACGCAGTGGAAGCCAAGGTCGGAAGCACCACTAGACGACGAGAGTCGTGTCCCTTACGGACGTCCCACGTAGTGGAAGCGAACGTCGGAAGCGCGACTTTTACACGGGGTTAAGAGAGTCGTGTCCCATACAATTCGTCCCACGCAGTGGAAGCGAAAGTCGGAAGCGCGGCTACAAGGTGACCTCGTGTGTCGAGTGATCCATACTAGTGAATCCATTGATTGAATCGATTTTCGATTTTCGATAACAAACATTGGCTGTGACTAGGTCTTATTGTAGGGTTGGACAATCTCTCTAGCGTCATTTACTTTTTGCCAACCTATAGTCAACGCCATCTAGTTTCAACTTGGCAAGTTACATGGTATGGCGCGATCTATATTTCTCCAACCTATAATTAGCGCCAGCTAGTGTGGCTGTTGTGTTACAGTCTCCCCCTCAGCTTCCGAAGGCGTCCCGACGAGGAAACTGGATCAATAAATTTGCTTCTTAGTTGTGTTTCCGGGGCCGTCCCCTCCTTCGTAAAGGTTGAACCGGGGTGTTCATTTTCCTCCTCCCCCTGGATCAAAGCAGCTCCTAACGCATAGTTACTTCTGTCTGTTTTGATAATTAATGGTTTGGTCTTCAAGTGAAACGTTGATGTACGTCCCGATCTCGTCACGTAGAACCTTGGGCCTTGGGTGGTGTTTGATTTGCCTGAAGTGTCCGCCAGTTTGTAAACAGCGGCCCCACGTTGGGCGCCAGATGTAAGACACGCTGCCCCACGTTGGGCGCCAGTTGTAAGAGAGCGGGGGAAAATTCCACGTTGTCGACGGGTCGGGATTCAGCCGAAGCAATTCAAACAGCAACGTTGCGTGAAGACACAATGGATTTATTCTAGGTTTACAGAGTAGAGTCCCTAACCTAGGTCCCACGCAGTGGAAGCCAAGGTCGGAAGCACCACTAGACGACGAGAGTCGTGTCCCTTACGGACGTCCCACGTAGTGGAAGCGAACGTCGGAAGCGCGACTTTTACACGGGGTTAAGAGAGTCGTGTCCCATACAATTCGTCCCACGCAGTGGAAGCGAAAGTCGGAAGCGCGGCTACAAGGTGACCTCGTGTGTCGAGTGATCCATACTAGTGAATCCATTGATTGAATCGATTTTCGATTTTCGATAACAAACATTGGCTGTGACTAGGTCTTATTGTAGGGTTGGACAATCTCTCTAGCGTCATTTACTTTTTGCCAACCTATAGTCAACGCCATCTAGTTTCAACTTGGCAAGTTACATGGTATGGCGCGATCTATATTTCTCCAACCTATAATTAGCGCCAGCTAGTGTGGCTGTTGTGTTACAGTAATAATATAAATATAGTAATACTATACGTGCTACCCACGACGTCAACCACATATTATTAATTATACTTTACTACATAGTTACATCTATAAATTAATATTAGTGTTGTAATTAAAAATATATTAGTTAATTTATCGTCTATATTCTAATTACCCTACAGCCTTAGTTTAATATAGTATTATTAGTACTATTATAGTATTATTAGTAGTATTATGCTTAGAATATTATTTGGGCCTATTCGGCAGAAACGACTTTACTTATTACACGACTGCCTGAAAAATGACTATTATGTTTTCCGGGTTCATGTATGTGAGTTTCTTTATACCACCATAAATTCTAAATGCCTAAACTGATTTGGGTGATCAAGATCATCCCGAGTGACACTATAATTTTAGACAGTCCTTTAGAGTGACAGTCTGTATGAAAAAGTCAAAATGGCTGTAAAGCGCCATTTTCAACAGTAAATTTTTTAACTTTTTAATTTGTTTCATGGCAGTCATATTTTTTAGCTTTATTAATTACAACTTGTTATGTACGACATAGGTCAACTTTTTATTAATGCAACGATTTTCATCAAACTGTTTCTAAAGCTCCCAAGTCGCAATGTTAATTGCATGTCTCATTCGGTACATTTTTACACGCGCGTTCGAAAAGCGCCCGTGTGAACGACGGCTAAATGACATTTTGAACTTTGTACTCTAATGTTTCCTTTTCTACGGACGAGTGGGAAGAGATTAGATCAATTAAGATCCTTATTTATCCGCCTCTTTGTTTGTCTTTGTATCTTCCGAAGACTCTTACGACGGCAACTGTAAAGTGAAGTCTAAATAAGAGCAACCGTCCAGTTTACGTGTGATATTTTCTTACACCTGTAAGTTTTACTCACGTAAGTAACTTACGTAAATTAATTGACAGCAAAACTAAGATAATTTTATTTAGAGTACTAGAGAATGCCCGCGACTTCGTCCGCGTGGATTTAGATTTTTATAGATCCCGTGGGAACTGTTTAATTTTCCGGGATAAAAAGTTGCCTATTTCGATTACAGGGACGCAAGATATTTCGGTACCAAATTTCATACAAATCGGTTAAGTGGATGAGTCTTTGGGAATCCCGCGGGAACTCTTTGATTTTCCGGGATAAAAAGTAGCCTATGTCCGTTCCCGGGATGTAAGCTAACTCTGTACCAAATTTCACTAAAATCGGTTCAGCGGTTGAGCCGTGAAAACGTAGCAGACAGACAGACAGACAGACACACTTTCGCATTTATAATATTAGTATGGATTGACATTAGTAAAGTCGTAAGCTTCGTGAGTAAAACTTACAAGTGTCCTTGCTGGCAAAGTGATAAGAGCTGTGGTCTTATTAGTGGGAGGTCCCGGGTTCCATTCCCGGCAGGCATTTGGAATTTCTAAATTTCTGGTCTGGTGCGGTGGGAGGCTTCGGCCGTGGCTATTTACCACCCTACTGGTAAAGCCGTACCGCCAAGTGATTTAGCGTTCCGGTACGATGCCGTGTAGAAACCAAAGGAGAATGGGTATAATGAAAACTGCCATACCCCTTCCAGATTAGCTTGCTGCATCTTAGATTACATCATCACTTACCACCAGGTGAGATTGCACTCAATGGCTAACTTGTATCTAAATAAATAAAAAGTGCAGCCTAAAACGCACGCAGCTCTTAAAATAGAGCTATTTTATTTACCCATTCTTATTTTGATTTCTGTATTTTCAACCATTCAGATATTCTTGTTGGGAATTTTGAAAATTCTCGCTATTCAAAGGCCAGGAATAGACAAACGTAGCGATAAAATAACTCGCTTATCTATTTACTCACGCTATCTCGTGTTATCAAGATGCTAACTTTAGACAAGGCCTCATCATACAGCCTACGCTAGTGGCCTATCTATAACTACCTTATACCCGTGACTTTGTCCGTGTGGACTACACAAAATTTTCCACACACTGCTCTACTCGCGCAATTATCGCGCAAAATGTCGGAAAAATATCGGAGTACGGTACCCTCGGCGCGCGAGTCTGACTCGCACTTGGCCGGTTTTTAGGGTTCCGTATCTCAAAAGGAAAAACGGAACCCTTATAGGATCACTTTGTTGTCTGCCTGTCCGTCTGTCGTGTCTGTCATGAACACCTATGGGGTACTTTTACTATTTACCTAGAATCACGTTCAGCAGGTAGGTAGGTCTTATAGCACAAGTAAAGGAAAAAATTCGAAAACTGTGAATTTGTTGTTACATCGCAAAAAAAAATATTAAAATATGTTTGAATTTTCAAAGTAAGATAACTATACCAAATGAGGTATCATAATATGAAAAAGTTTTTACCTGTATATTCTAAAACAGATTTTCATTTATTTTTATGGATAATAAATAGTTTTTGATTTATCGCGCAAAATGACGGAAAAATACCCAAGTACGGAACCTTCGGCGCGCGAGTCTGACTCGCACTTGGCCGGTTTTTTATTTATTTATTCCGTAACAAGTTAGGCCTTGACTACGATCACACCTGATAGTAAATGATGATACAGTCTAAAATGGTAGCGGTCTAATTTGGAAGGGTTCTACTTCTTTTTCCCTTATCGATTTTCATATGACATCGTATCGGAACGCTAAATCGCTTGGCGGCACGGCTTTTGCCGGTAGGGTGGCAACTAGCCACGACCGAAGCCTCCCACCGGACCAGAGACAATTTAGAAGTTACAAATTCCCAAATTGCCCCAACCGGGAATCGATCCCGCGACCTCCATTTATAAGACCACATCGATCACCACTGCGCCAGAGGGGGACAAACGTAGCGATAAAATATCTCCTTTATCTATTTATTCATGCTATCTCCCGTTATCGAGATGCAAACTTCAGACAAAGCCTCCTTATACAGCCTACGATGTGTGTCTATCTGTCTGTATATCTATATTATATACCTAGTTATGACTAGATGATGTCCGCGACTTTATCCGCGTAGTCTCCGTACCCGAAGTATCCCATTGGGAGTTATTGCTAAACCTCCGCTATCCGTCCGTCCGTCTGTCAGCGGACTGTATCTCATGAACCGTAATTATTACATTTTTTTTTAAAGAATATTAGCCATGTAAAATGACTAATATTCCCCTTTCCTCTCCAACTAAGCGAGGCTTGTGCTAGGAGTAGGTACGACAATAGTGCAACGGGCGGGGTTTGAACCGTCGACCTTTCGGTTTTCAGTCCACTCCTTTACCGATTGAGATAGCTCATAGAGGCTCTATTTTTACATTACATTTCATATGTCACAGTTTATGTCATATTTTAGCGAAATTCTGTATACTTACCCGTTTGTCCTAGTCTAATTGAAATGCCAAGCAAGAAGCTATATTTTCCATTAAATATGGCGGCATAAAACTCAACTTGAAAGTCACTTTTCTACACAACAGTACTTCATACATAATTTCCCTTTAACATAAACATTAGAACGTAGACGTAATATGAAATATTAAAAAGATGATAATAAAGTCGTTAAAGACTTGTCGCCTCGACAGTACATCGCCTACGACGAGGCTTTTACGGCGCCTGCCGGTCGCATCCAGCAATAATTACTCCATTGCTGCGTATGTGAGCAAGAGTCGGCCGCATCGGGAGCAACGACGAAAACAATACTCTCCTCATATTCGTATCTTGGTGGACAGACCTACGAGAAACCTCTTTCCAGTAGTGGATGTTTATCATTTTCATGCAATAAAACTAACTTTTCTACACAATATCCTTTTTATCATTCTCGATTTTCATCTCATTATCACTCTCGATTTTTATCTTTTTTTTAATCTTAAAATAAATTAATCTTTTTTGTCAGCCCTAGCAAGGACTAAAGTCTATTTGGGCTGCAAAATTTCAAACACCAGTCTCAATTTTTATCTAGTGCTTTGGTCTTACAACAATTGGTGTAAAATGTTGTTTTTTAATTAAGTCTTTAATCAAATAAATAAAAAAACAGTACTTTACACATTCCCTTTAATATTACAATGTATGTTATATTAAATATGTATGAAATATTAAAAAGATGATAATAAAGTCGTTAACGCCTTGTCGCCCCGACAGTACAGCGCCTACGGCGAGGCTTCTACGGCGCCTGCTAGTCGCATCCAGCAATAATTACTCTATGTAGGTCGGCTGCGTAGGGTTGTCAACCTTCTTTTTTTTTAAAGAAGCTAAGTTTATCATGATGACCCATATTCCCCTTTCCTCTCCAACTAAACGTTAAAGCTCGTGCTAGGAGTAGATATACGACAATAGTGCAACGGATGGAGTTTGAACCGGCGACCGGATTTCAGTCCGCTCCTTTAATGGTTGAGCTATTGAGGCTCTAAACAATATACATATTACGATATAATAGAAAGTTAATTAAAAAATTCTATAATCCATCCTTATTCCGTCGACATTCTATCTTCACGCACGAGACGTTTTGCGTCTTCATTCCTCATACGCATTGCTAAGGTTTGGAATACTCTTCCGCGATCTGTGTTTCCTACCTATTTCAATCCGGGTATCTTTAAAACAAGAGTGAATACTGAATAGGCATCTTCTAGGTAAACGCGTCTTAGACCACATCATCACTTTCCGTCAGATGTGATTGTGGTCAAGCGGTTGCCTAAAATAAAAAAAAAAGTCATCCATCCATCAGCCTGTATGCGTCCACTGCTGGACATAGGCCTTTCCAAGAGCGCGCCACCAAACACGGTCCTCCGCCTTCCTCATCCACCCGCTCCCCGCCACCTTCTTCAGGTCATCGGTCCAGCGGGCAGGAGGTCGTCCCACACTGCGCTTACCGGTACGCGGTCTCCACTCCAGAACACGTCTGCCCCATCGGCCGTCGGTTCTGCGACAGACATGACCTGCCCATTGCCACTTCAGCTTGCTAATCCTTTGAGCTATGTCGGTCGCTTTGGTTCTTCTGCGAATTTCCTCGTTCCGGATTTTATCCCTGAGAGTAATACCCAACATAGCTCGCTCCATAGCGCGCTGAGCGACCTTTAGTTTGTGGACGAGTCCAACTGTCAGTGTCCACGTTTCTGCTCCATACGTCATCACAGGTAGGACGCACTGATTGAAGACCTTAGTCTTAAGGCTCTGCGGTATCGACGATTCGAAGACCTGACGTAGCTTTGAAAATGCTGCCCAGCCCAGCTGAATTCTTCTGTCAGCCTCCTTGTCGAAGTTGTTCCTGCCGAGTTGTATAATCTGGCCGAGGTAGTTATATTCTTGAACAACTTCGATGCTAATATTCCCGACGGTGACGGGTCTTGAGATAGCGTGCTCGTTAAACATTACTTTCGTTTTGTCTATGTTCATCTCAAGACCTACTCGTCTGGAAGAACAGCTAAGCTCGATCAGCATTTCCTCAAGGTCCTGCAGCGATTCAGCCAATAGAACTATGTCGTCCGCAAATCGCAAGTGTGAGATATTTTCGCCATTCACGTTTATGCCTCGACCTTTCCAGTCCAATTCCTTAAACGCGTCTTCTAAGGCACAGGTGAAAAGTTTTGGGGATATTACATCTCCCTGCCTCACACCTCTTCGTATAGGGATTGGATTGGTTTGTTGGTCTTGGACTTGGACGGACATGGTGGCGGAGTCATACAAACATCTCAACACTTGGATATAATGCCAGTCGACTTGGCATCGCTGCAATGAATCCAGAACAGCCCAGGTCTCGATGGAATCGAAGGCTTTCTCGTAGTCCACAAACGCTAGACAGAGGGGTAGATTATACTCTTGAGTCTTCTGTATAATCTGCCGTAGCGTGTGGATGTGGTCTACGGTACTGTAGCCCTGTCGAAACCCCGCCTGCTCCGGAGGCTGAAATTCGTCAAGTCTTCGGGCGAGACGATTCGTAATCACCCTCGAGAACAGCTTATAAATATGGCTTAGAAGTGAGATTGGTCTGTAGTTCTTGAGCAGACTTTTATCTCCTTTTTTGAAAAAGAGCACAGTAACACTTCTACTCCATTTTTCAGGTGTTATGCCAGTTTTGATGACGGTATTAAAGAGGTCTTTAAGCTTGTTGAGAATTGGCTTCCCTCCTGCGCGCAGGAGCTCCGCTGTAATACCGTCATCACCTGGGGCTTTGTTATTCTTCAGCTGCCCGAGAGCTATACTAATCTCGCCTACGTCGATATCCGGGAGGTCATCGGTATAGTGGCGCACAAGTCTCGCACGTTTGTCGTTCGCGGTTTGGGTGGGTGCAGGTTTTGGAGCATGGGCAGAGTAGAGTTGCCCGTAGAACTGCTCGATCTCAGCTAGCACCTCTGGTTTCGAAGCAACAATTCGGCCATCCGATGCTCTCAACTTCGTCAGATGGCTCCTCCCAAGACTCTTAGCGAATACTTTAGCCCCTTTATTGCGTTCGATCGCATCTTTTATACTGCGGGTGTTGGCAGCACGGATATCGAAACGTATTCGCTTTTTAATGAGCTTGTTTAGAGACCGCCACTCTGGCGAAGTTGAGGACATTTCCCGTCTCTGTTGCATCAAATCCAGGGTCTCGCTAGAGATCTTGGATGGAAAGGTTTTGCCTTCTTTTCGACAAAACTTACCCCCCACTTCCCGAACGACATCCACAAGATCGCCATATTTCTGATCAACTTCGTCGGTGGTTTCCAGCAATTCGAATCGGTTCCTAAGTTCTATTTGGAACTTTTCTGTTGCATCTATGGGTTGGCATGGTGTAGGGCGAAGAGTTGACCTCATCAGACGTCGTCTCTGGAGCTGAAGGTTTATATTAAGAGAGCCTCTTACGAGTCGGTGATCGCTTCCAGTATTAAACCTGTTAATCACGGAGACATCTCTGAATATATCCCTAAAAAAAAAAGTATCTTAGGCAAATATTTTCGCAAATACGAATACTGAACATTTATTTCTCTTTGAGTTGAATATAAGGCTCTCGATATAATATTATTCTTTTAGAAATCGGTTACACGGATGGAACGGTTGGTGAAAATGCAGTAGACAGATAGACACACGTTCGCATTTACAACATTAGTAGGATAATAATAATATATTATAGCTAGTCTGGTTTTGCGTAAAAATATCCGTATATTGTGGTGTGCATGGTTTATGTATAGGTATGAGTTTATAAAAATAAAGATATTTTACTAAAAGCATTTGTATGTAAGTACCTAGTATGAATGTTTTAAAACCTAACAAAGACGCGTGTATCTTTCAATCACTATTGTATTTCTTATTTCACACAAAAATAAAACATAATATCACATTTCGCATCAATGACAAAAAAATTGCAAAGTTGGCAGCCCTGTCCGCCACCCACAATGACCGTTGTTTGACCATCGCCAATCGCACGAGACCTCCCATTTCTAGCTTATCAACATAATATAACAGGTCTTGATATACTGGTGGGTGTAACTGCCGACCAGTCACAGAAGACCTTCCATTTTAAGTTAACCAAGTTATATGACAGGTCATGATAAATTGGTAGACATGACCTCGGCTCGGTTACTTAAGCTTTATTCCTAGAACAAACGCTTTGGTATGAAGTTTTTGAGATTGATTATTTTCATTTGTACGATATTATAATGTACATATGTGAATATAAAGAACTGCTAATTATTGATGTAAAACTATGGTACTTACTATTAACAAGTGTAAATTAAATATTTATAACACCCCTGACAAGTGAAGGTTACAGTAACTAGAAAAGAGTTGATAACTTTCAAACGGCTGAACCGATTTTCTTGGATTATAGCTAAGAACACTCTCGATCAAGCCACCTTTCAAACAAAAAAAAACTAAATTAAAATCGGTAGGAGCTACGATGCCACTGACAGATACACACGTCGAACTTATAACACCCCTCTTTTTGGGTCGGGGGTTAATAAAGTAATCAAAGACTTCTAAATGTGGGAGCAAAAAAAAATTCAAGAAGTTCAGAAACCAAAACCCTAGTGAACTACCAAAACCCAAATAGGTACAACCATGTAGGAAAGTGTTAAAGTATTTTTTGTTTTTCAGTGCTAATAATATTTACGCAATTGACATAATTTTATTTTGTTTGAGTTTGATTAAACCTAAATGATGCCGAAAATTATTTTATTTGGAACGTTTTATTTATTGTTGTTTAATTTGAAATCGTCATTTATTTTATTTTTATTCTATTTTGTATCAGAAAGTTGTAACAATAAAGAGAATAAAGAGAAAAAGAAAGATCATCCTCAAAATGAGAAGAGCTTAGGCCACAGTCTGACACGTTAGCCAAGCCAGACTTCACACAAGAACTCTCAGGCATGCAGGTTTCCTTACGATGTTTTCAATCACCGTATAACAAATTCGTAGCTAGGAAAATCTAGTCCAATCAGACAATGACTGTCATAAAATCTGTTAATATAGTCACTCCATACAAAATGACTTCTCACGCGCCATTTTAACTCTACGGATCAACAATCGTGTCAAAAGTACGGTTCACCTTTAATAAAACCGGCCAAGTGCGAGTCAGACTCGCGCACTGAGGGTTCCGTACTCGGGTATTTTTTCAACATTTTGCACGATACATCAAAAACTACATAAAAATAAATAAAAATCTGTTTTAGAATGTACAGGTAAAGCCCTTTCATAATATTATGATACCCCACTTGGTGTAGTTATCTTACTTTGAAAATTTAAACACATTTTAATTTTTTTTGAATAATGTAACCACAAATTCGCGGTTTTCAAATTTATTCCTGTACTTGTGCTATGAGACTTACCTACCTGCCAAATTTCATGGTTTTAGGTCAACGGGAAATACCCTATAGGTTTTCTTGACAAACACGACGGACGGACGGCCGGACGGACGGACGGACGGACGGACGAACGGACGGACGGAAAGTTAAAATGGCACGAGAGAAGTAATTTTTACGCATTAAAAATACATTGTTTGATGAAATATAATACTACTCGTCGGACATTTGTCATTCTGACATTATTTGAGATTTCATTTCGCAGATGTCGGCATCTCTCTTTGTTTCGTAAATGTAGACTTACGGAGATAAATCAGAAGTTTATGAAACCTCTATATTTTATTCTCAATTTCTCTTTAATATTTGGTTGAACTAATGTAAGTAAACTTTTAAATTCATAAGTAGGTAACTATGTTATACCTAACTATTAATTTTCAGGGTTTCTTACCCGAAGAGTGCAAACGGGACCCTATTACGATCGTAAAACTGTGCTATTACTGAGCCTCCACTGTCCGTCAGTCCGTCCATCCGTCCGTTCGTCAATGAGTTGAATCTCGTGAACCGTAATAGGTAGAGAGTTGAATTTTTCACATAATATATTATATTTCTATTGCCGCTTTAGGTATAACAATAAATAATAAAAGTTTCAAAATGGCCACTATGAAAATTGAAGAAAAAAATGTTATTTCGCACTAGATCGATTTTTTAAAAGGCAGACTTGCTAAGGACAGGAGTTTGAGTTGTATCATGTAGGTATGTTACAGTTTGAATTGCTGACTTTAGAAACTTGAGATTTTGCATCAACGTTTTCTCTGTAACGCAGACCCCCCACTAAGAAAATATTTTCAGAAAATGAAACCGAGATGGGTCAGCTAGTCGAAAAAAATAGTCCAAATGAGAATTGTGACTACAATATCAAGCTATTTATCATAACCACCATCAACAACCTATCCGGCTCACTACTGAACACAAGTCTCCTCTCAGAATAAGGGTTTGGCCATAATCTATCACGCTTGCCAAGTGCTGATTGGTAGACTTCACTTCAACGCTATGGAGAACTCTCAGGCATGCAGGTTTTCTCACGATGTTTTCAATCAAGCTACTCATCGGCGGTGTCCCCACTAGATTACAATTTACAACATGGGGATATTCATGGGGCAGGACCAAGAAATTCCTGAAAGACCAGCAATGTATCGGCGGTTCCTCTGGTGCTGCAAATGTTCACGGGCAGCGATAACCACTTAATATCAGGTAACCCGCCCGCTCGCTATTTTTCATTGAAAAAAAGACAACAATACGAAGTTGTTGACGGATGACAGCTGTCAAATGTAATCTCGAACAATTCCAAGCCACAGTGACAAATGTCTAACGAGGAGCATTTGTCACTTTTTGTCATTAAACTTGTCGACTGTATGTCTATATGTCGTTCTATTACATTTTATGAGATATTGTTTGATTGGACTGGTCTTTTTTAAATCATACTAGCTAATGTCCACGACTTCGTCGACATGGATTTAGGTTTTAAAATTTCGTGGGAACTCTTTGATTTTCCGGGATAAAAAGTAAACAAATCACGTCAAACCGTTGTTTTATTGCGACGTTATTGAAGGACCAAACAAACACACTTTCGCAATATAATAATATGGGATGTGATTTTTACTAGCGATCCGTTCCAGCTTCTCACGGATAAATTAAAAAATCAATTTTTTTTTGTTTTTTTTTTTTTTAATTCTTAAAGCAATAGCCCAGTTTTTAAGATATCATCTTCCTATCTGGAGGCCCAGGTTGCAATCCCGGAATGCATCTCTAACTTGTAAGTAGGTAGGTACTAAGTAATTAAATATAATGAATCAAAATACTTGCTTAGCGTGATGGACTAAGGCCTAAACACTTCTTATTCTGGGAGGATACTCGTGTTCAGTAGTGGGCCGGTGTTGGGTTGACATATAGTTAGCTACAATAGGTCAAAAGTCAAATTGGTGGGCTAAAATCCGAAAGGTCGTTAACTCAAATACCACCCACTGGACTTATACGCAATCGCGTACACTCTCAGCACATTGCTTTATTAAGCCTTAGTTTGAGGGGAAAGAAGAAAGACAGGAAAAAAAAGATTCCGTCGAATTGAGAACCTCCTCCTTTTTTTGTAGTCGGTTAAAAAACTTTTATTTTTGAAAGCTGTGCCACACATTACCAGTTATACCTATTGGTTAGGTAATTCCGGGCCTCTAATAGACCTCTGCTTGAGGTCTTTTGATGAGTATTACTTATAGTCAAATTAAAAATGTAGAGCATCATCATCACATTCATAATAATTAAGCCATCACCGGCCCACTACTACGCACTAAACACGGGTTTCCTTTTACAATGAGAAGAGTTTAGGCCCTAGTGTGCAAAGTACGCATTTACAGACTTCACGGTTTACAGTACACTTTGAGAACATTATGGAGAACTCGCAGACATGCAGGTTTCCTCACGATGTTTTCCTTTATCGTTGAAACTAGTAATATTTAATTTATCAAAATGCACTAATTCCGAAAAGTTAGTCACAGTATTGTAATTAAATAAATAAATTATTGAACACTTTTCGTCGCGAATGTACATTTAAAAACTTATGGAATTCGAATTAGAATTTCATTAAATAATTTTCTTGGATTATTTTTAGGATTCCGTACCTCAATAGGAAAAACGGAACCCTTATAGGATCACTTTGTTGTCTGTCTGTCTGCCTTGGGGGAGGCTTTGGCCGTGGCTAGTTACCACCCCACTGGCAAAGTCGTCTGTCTGTCTATCCGTCCGTCCGTCGTGTCTGTCAAGAAAACCTATAGGATACTTCCCGTTGATTTAGAATCTTGTTTGGCAGGTAGGTAGGTCTTATAGTACAAGTAAAGGAATAAATCCGAAACGGAATTTGTGGTTACGTCATTAAAAAAAAAATATTTCAAAGTATGCTAACTATAGGTACCTACCAAGTGGGGTTTCATATGAAAGGGCTGTACCTGTACATTGTAAAACAGATTTTTATTTATTTTTATGTATAATAGTTTTTGCTTTATCGTGCAAAATGTCGAAAAAAAATACCCGAGTACGGAACCCTCGCTTCGCGAGTCCGACTCGCACTTGGCGGGTTTTTTTGCTCTTTCAAGTATCTTTCGACGGCGAAGTAGGTATTGTGTCATCGCGTAGTAGGTAGGTAGATACCTAACAGCCTACCTAGTCAACCTAGCCAAAAATCGTTAATTTAGACGATATCTAGGCACCTACCTATACCTAGGTACCTTCGAGGCCTGCTCAACTTTACGCGACGCAAGCCTACGCAAACAAAAAAAAAACATTTTTCGAGTGTTCCTTCATTGCCTTTTAGCACCAAAGCAGTTAAAATTAAGAGGGCTCTCTCCGTCACTCGTTTCATACAATCGTAGTTCCAATTTCATTTGAATATTAAGCAACCAAAGTCCATGAAATTTTGCAGACATATTCTAGAAACTAATATCAATGTCTGTGGTTTTCCAGATTTCTGTTAAAATATTCAGTTTCAAAATTACGCGGTCTTAAAAATTTTCATACAAATCTTTGAGCCCCTGTAATTTTGAAACTACATATTTTTAGAAAAATCTAAAACACCACAGACACAGATATTAGTTTCTAGAATATGTTTGCAAAATTTCATGGACTTTGGCTTGTTTGGTGCTTAATATTCAAATGAAATTGGGACTACGATTGTATGAAACGAGTGACGGAGAGAGCCCTGTTAATAGAAAAACTTTCAAACGTAAAAAAAAAGAAGGCAGTAAGTATTTAATAAACTCAATCACAATAGTCTAGTCGAAATTCAAAAATATTTATTTCAATTACCTATCTACTATACAAATTATTAAACCGCACCCCAGTTCAACTCAGATATTTTCAAAAAGGAAAATGCCTAAGCCAGTTTGTAATAATAATAATTAATGAGGAGCTGGCCAATAATACAATGCAGTTACACTTGTATTCCAAATAAACAGCTTTAAGTCATTTTTCGAGCAAAACGACCTGAATTGAGTCCACAGTTGGGGAAAAATCAAAATAAAATTTCAACAGCTATCGTTCAATTTTTTACTCTTCCTGTAAAACATAATTTCGAACATTCGTCAGCTCCTCAATTAAAATGTTCAAAAAAACTTTAGTAAAGTGTGGTCTCAGCGCAGTACAAGAAATCGATATGCGGGAAAAAGCTTTCTTGCATTTTAGACCTCCGAAACCAAAAACAAAAAAAAACTCCGCTCGTCAAAGCGAGCACCGCAAACGTTTTTACGATTTAACTTTTTATTATAAGAAAACCACAGACTCAGAAGAATAAGTCGTAAAAAAATTCCAATTTTAATGATTCCAAACAAAAAACTAACAATTTCATCCCGCGGTTTATTTGTCAATTATTATTTACAACAATAAATATCCAAACAATAGAGCTAATGATAAAAACCGAATAACGTGAAAATTTTCATTGTTACTATCACCTAACAAAGGACACTGAACTAAAGACGTATATGGCTGAAAAAACTTACGTCCATTGCGTGTTCCGTTGAAAAAAAAAACCCAAAAAAAAAAAAAGGAAGTACACTGAATGACAGAACTGAAAACACAGAAATACGTGCGCTTCCGTACGCTACCATATACGTTTCGAAGGCGCGACCGGCCGCGAGCTTGTTTGCACGCCACTGATCTAATTCCAAACGTACGGTTGAAACGTGACGTAACGTCCGCCATCTTGGCTCCCCCCTTCCCCCCCTCGGCCCCGCCTAGCTTCCTCGCTGGAAAAATGCACTATTTAATCAATTTCATTTCATACTCGAGTACTGAATGTGGCGGCGGGAAGCTTTCGTAGTACGACAAAGTTTTCCACCAATCGATGCGTTTCGTGGCGCGTTTTTGTCGCTTTACATTCTGACCTTGACTTTTGCAGTAGCATTGGTACATTATAATAGCTTCCTTTACTCATCATGTCCTTTAAAAGTCTGTGTTTGGAACATTTTAATAAATAGAGCCAAAGTCAGCCTTCCTGAAATGTGTAGATACATATTAAAAGTGTAAATTAAAAATTTATAACACCCCCGACAAGTGAAGGTTACAGTAACTACAAAAAAGCTGATAACTTTCAAACGGCTGAACCGATTTTTTTGGATTATAGCCAAGAACACTCTCGATTAAGCTACCTTTCAAACAAAAAATTAAATTGAAATCGGTTCATTAGTGTAGGAGCTACGATGCTACAGACAGATACACAGATACACACGTCAAACTTATAACACCCCTCTTTTTGGGTCGGGGGTTAAAAAACTAATACATAAGCTTTCTCTACTTTTTTGTCAATCAATGTACTGACTTGTGTTCATGCGTGTGTCGTCGCTTTGACCTAGAGCTTTGAATATCTATACTAGAGCTTGGCTGCTATCATAGCTGCTGGCACTGCTGGCTTTTTTTTTAAATGGGGGGTGATTTGATGACTAAACCCCGTTAGGAAAATTATGACGGCATAAACAATATGAAAATCGACTTAATATGTTTACCATGCCGTTATCTTGTGCTTGTCATAATTATTACGCTTCCCGTATCGAGGTCGCCATTCTAACACCTTGGGACCCCAAAGTCTAAACCCCCCCCCAAACAATGTCTATTGCAAGGAACCAAAAGCTTAATTAGCTAGCTGGGTGGCTGGCTTTTCCTGCATGTTTAGGGGGGGGGGGGGGGGAGTTATGATGATTGTTTTGTAAATAATAAAGCGACATAGTCACTTAGTGACTAAGCTTTTCAATAAAGAGTAAAAAAAAAAAATACTCATATGTCGATTGCCTTGGTTCTGGATTTGATCAGGTAGAGAAACTCCAGGCATAGCTCTGGCCTATTCTCATGATCTCTCAATACTCAGAAGCAGCTAAAATAATAATATGTAAAAGATATTAATAGAAATAACCCGGCCAAGTGCGAGTCAGACTCCCACACGAAGGGTTCTGTACTGTACCATTGTTCAAAATATTAAAACATTATTTTTTATTTGCATACGGCTATTTTAAATTCGCCACGTTCGGTTTTTTATTATTTGGTATTCATAGCGGCAATATAAATACACACTGAAAATTTCAACTCTACCTCTTTCTACCTATTACGGTTCATGATATACAGCTCGCTGACTGACAGACGGACTGACAGCGGAGGCTTAGTAATATGGTCCCGTTGGCACCTTTCGGGTACAAACCCCTAAAAGTAATATGTAAAAGATATTAATAAAAAAACCGGACAAGTGCGAGTCGGACTTGCACACGAAGGGTTCTTTGCCATCGTAGAAGATTTAACTTTTTTTTTTTGTGATGTAACCATACGCTTTTCGGATTTTTCCCATACCTTGCTACCTGCTCATGATTCTTGATCAACAGGAAGTACCTAGGTTTTGAATCCCTTGACGTGACTTGACAGTCAAACAGGCGGACTGACAGACAGGCAGACAGACAGACATACAACGAATAGATCAATAAGGCTTCTATTTTTCCTTTTGAAGCACGGAACTCTAAAAAAGATACAAATTTAAATCCCAACAGATGGCTGCCAAATAAAAAGATAAAGAAAAATGAAACGATTTATAGAACTGGCCCGTTGCAGATATCGCGGCCTTTTTTTATTTTTTATTCGAACATCCGGTCAGAATCTAAAAATAATATTTCTTTATAATAAAACGTTCTTAAAACTGATATTTTGTATAGTCCATTTGTACTAATCCGTTTATTTTTGAGGGGCACAGAAACTTGAAGACGGGCATATACTACGTTATACTGCGTTATCCCGCAAAATCAAAGAATTCCCACGGGATGTATAAGAAATTTAAATCCACACGGATAATACGGGCATTATCTAGTTATCTACCTAGTAGGTGTATGTAACAAATGCAGCCAGTATTCTTGGCACCATTCTACGCGGGCATGATTTGTATAGTTATTAGATAAGGCTTAAGATAGCTTTAAGTTTTATTGTAATATTTTCTTTATGTAACAAATAAAACTCGACTAAATACTATTTGATTTACTATGGGTTTCATCAAATCATCAAAACTTTCATGGTACTTCTGGATGAAGCAGTTTTCTAATCGTGAGAGAATTATTGAAATCAGTTCAGTAGCTTTATAGTTTATCGATATATAATATTAGTATAATAAATAATTAGTATAATAAGTATAGACACAGAATTATTATTCTGTGTCTATACTTATTATTATTAGTACTAAGTATATCGATTACAATATTACCTTGTTGTGATTGAATTAGTGCATTAAATTGCTAGGCGTGGAAAAATGGAGTTAGTCTTGCAATAAAATTCGTGTGACCTAACCCCATGTATCTAATGCTTGTCCATGATTTGCACCGAAATGGATTTCCTACTAAGTACTCCGTTTGCATTCACGGATAATAACTTTAAATAAATTATTATCAAGGTCACTGACATAGCCCAAACGATTACTTAGCAAGCTGGCCATGCCTGTCGTAGAGGCGATGGCCGTTAGAGCTGGAAAGTCCTTGAGTGGAGACCGCGTTAAGGCAAGCGTAGTGTGGGACGCCCTCCAGCACGATGGACCGACGATATAAAGCGGCTGGCGGCAAGTGGCTGGATGAGGGAGGCTAAGGACCGGGTGTGGTGGCGCTCTTTAGGGTAGACCTATGCCCAGCAGTGGACGTCCACAAGCTGATGATGATGATGACATTATTATGTAACCGTCAATAGGTTTTAACGTTATTTAAATCCCCGATAATTTCCCGAACGACTAATAGAATAAAATAATAATTATTAAATAACATCGCTATTTCATACGAAAGCTAATTGAATCATTTTAATAAATGTCAAACGAATGAGCCGCCATGATTGCGCGTTATGGAAGCTGAAACATAAACTGACGCGATCATTCTGATTCTTAGTTCTGAATCGCATTGCTTCTTTGATTCGAATTGATCAATTGATCAGTTCAAATCAGAGAGGTAATTTAGCGTCAGTAAGCTGGGCACCATGACCATGAATAATCACTTGTACGATTTACTTACTATTTTTTTGGAAAGAAATAAAACGTATTTAAAAATTGTTGTTGTATTCTTAAGAGGATACTTGTCAACGAGCCCCCGTCGATTTCCTACGTATGATATTATTGTTCTTATCTCTATTTGCCCTGGTTCGTGCATTCTCGGTTCCTAGATCGGTACATTTGTGATAACCAATTCAAATTGCTGTGATTGGCTGAATTTACCATGTTCTTGCTGCGACAGTGAGTTTGAGCCACTAGCGGAACAATGTTAGCCGGTCAGAAATGATTGCAATTAGTCAACCTGTTTGACGTCCGTGTTCTGTTTTAGATTACAAAAAAGCAAAAATTGTTGTTGCAATCATCAATTTTAGCAAATAGTGAAAGAGAGTCGGCCAATCAGAGGTCACAACTACCGCCACACTTTCTGTCAAACTTTGGCAGTAGGCCTGCCGAGTAATGAAAACAAATTTTTCATTCTGTCTAGGTGTAGGGTAGGTGTAGGGTTGCCACCTGCCTCTTTTAGATTTACAGGCTACCACCATCAAAAATACGGGGTTTAGATTTGTTTACGGGAGACATTGTTTCTTATATATTGTTGTATTATTGTATTGTTTATTATTGTATTTGAAGAAATAGGCGGTGGTTCTCTCTGAAAGCTTATTTAGGTATTTCAGTTTATTTGTATGTTTTGTATTTTTTCTCTGTATGTTGCCGGGTCTTGATCGGTGAACTGTGTTTACAATGTGGTTTTAAATAAAAGATTATTTATTTATTTCAATAGTTTTTAAAAACTCTTCATTTTGTAAAATAAAATGTTATACATTTCATGCATACAATCTTTGCATGTTAACTTAAAATTACATTTAACTTGTAATTCCACCTTCAAAGTATCAATACCATGGCCGTAGCCAGGAATTGATTTCGGGAGAGGTTTTATCAGGGCCGGAACTGAATCCTGTCATGAGGAAAAATACGTTCGCTCAACTTTATGGGCTAATTACCTGGTTAGTTGAATTTCGCCTTTCAATTTGATAGTGGAATAAAATACAACAATGAAAAAGCGCAGCGCAGTGAGCGTAAGTGTTTTTGGTTCAATACAGAAAAAAATAAGTGAAAGGGAAACGAGTTTAGCCATAGCAAGATACTTCTTTACCAAAATTTTGATACTTACTATTCAGAGGTAACTTGCACCCCAGAAACGAACATAAGCTTTTATCCCGGAAAATCTCCCACGGAATTTTTAAAAACCTAAATTCATGCAGACGAAATTGCGGGGCATACACCAAGTAATACAAATTCAAAACGCGAGTGAAGCGAGCGCGAAATGTTTGATATATTTCCAAAAAAAATTGGTAAGCAAATGCAAGAAATAGTGTAAGTATTATTTTAGGTTTAGGTTTTTGACGGTCTCCCAGACGCAGTGGCCATTTCTAAATTTCTGGTCTGGTGGGAGGCTTGGGTCATGGCTAGTTATATGGTTAGTATGGCCCTACCGGCCAAGAAATTAGACTGCACTATTACCACTAGGAGGGATTAAAGTCAAGGGCTAACTTGTATAAAAAAAGGCTTAGATCCTAAAACCAACCTCCGCCTCTTTGGCTACGGCCATGATCAAAATCGAGTGGGTTTCGGCTACGCAGGTATTATTCTACGCATTGTCGCACAAGGAAAATATGTATTCTTTCTACTGGACATAACGTCAGCGTTTGGTTTCGCAAGCCAGCCCGACTGAATTTGTAAAAAACCGGCCAAGTGCGAGTCAGACTCACGCACCGAGGGTTCCGTATTCGGGTATTTTTTTTCGACATTTTACACAAGAAATCAAAACTGTTATGCATTAAAAAAAATATGCATAAAAATAAATAAAAATCTGTCTTAGAATGTACTGGTAAAGTCCTTTCATATAATAACCTACTTGATTTAATATTTAGTTACTTTGAAAATTGAAAATACTAATATTTGTTCATGAACACATGACAGACGAAGAGACGGACAGACGGACAGATGGACAGACAGACAGACGGACAGACGGAAAGACAGACAGACGGACAGACAGACAGACAGCGAATTGATCCTATTTCCTTTTTGCTTTTGAGGTACGGAACCCTAAAAATATTTAGTTTTATTTGCCCCATATTTTATTTTCATAATTACGGGTTTCTGTATCCTGAAATACCAACCAGTAACCAGTAAAATACGGGGCCTCTGGCAACCCTACTCGGAAATCACTGTCACATTCAAGTTAATGTCAAATATTTTGTTTTCGATTACAGAAAGCTGCATCAATCATTATTAAAATATTTTATTTGTTGTGATTGGCTGAATTTTTGAGTTTCAGCCAATAAACAGACTGTTTGCCAATTAAACGTCATAACAATATAAATGCCAGAAAGTTTAACCAAATAAAACAAACTTAATGAGAACTTAGTGAGAATGCAAACGGCACACAATTTATAATACATATTATGTTAGTCGTATATAATAGATATTATAGTAGTCGTTCACTTTGGTAATAGTCAGATTGTCATCAGTAAAATTGATATTGGTTGATGTATCGTAAATTATTGTTTCGGTGACAAATATTTTTATAATCTATTTATCTTTGAACAGAATGGAATAGAATGAAATGGAATGGAGTACAATGATAAATTTTTATTCCTGTAAACTTTTAGGTAAACTTCAAAGTGTTTTTTGGTCAGAAAAATTTACCACTGGTTCGGAATGCCGTTCCTACGTTTCTAGGGTTTCGTACCTCAAAACGAAAAACAGAACTCTTATAGGATCACTTTGTTGTCTATCTCTCTGTCTGTCGAGTGTGTCAAGAAAACCTCTAGGGTACTTCCCGTTGACTCAAAACCATGAAATTTGGCAGGTAACCTAACTGCGTAATTTTGGCTAGTTTTTTTAATCGATAAAGAAAGTTTGCGACATTGTTCAATAAAAAATTTGGATTCCAACTCCTCAATCCTGATGTTGCAGGGGACCTGACTACTAAAGCTAATGGGATTTAAAAAGTGTCGATTATTAATTGATATTGAAGGTATCTATACCAAGTAAATACTTTGTCGTTGACCTCAACCCTGATGCTGTAAGAAATTGCATTCCTAAATCCTGGTGATCCCTCGGGATTTGAAAAGGATCATCCGTTTAAATGTTCTTACGTGATACAGAAACAAGTTGCATCCCGGGGACGGGCTATTACGGAGAGGCAACTTTTGTTCTGGGAAATGAAAGGATCGGGATTTTCAAAAACCTAAATCCACGCGAGCAAAGCTGTGGGCATTAGCTAGTTGTAAATATATTTAAAAGCTACTACTATAAGATAATAAATAAGGTACTTATTTCCTTATATTTTTATTGTATGGCAGCGCGCGGTTTTAAATTATAAATTGCACGTCCTGTCCTTTTCTGTAATACATTTTTTTCTCAATATCTATCGCTTTATTTAATATAGGCAAAATATACAATTTTTGCAGTTTCCACGTCAGTACCTGTCGAATTTTTCTAACAGTGTAAGCAGCAGAGTTGAGTTTACCATCAAGTGTTGATATGTGGGTGTTCCATAGAAGCTTTGCATCTAACGTTATACCGAGAAACACGGGGTTCTCCTTTATTTTCAACATATGATTATTAATCAATGAATTTATGTCATTTAAGGTCCTGGTATTGGGCAGTGTGAATTGAACACACTTAGATTTCTTTGCATTTGGAATTGATTTGGAAGTAAATTGTTAGCAATAAATCAGAGAGTGACCTGTGATATGGCATTACATATAGTATACATTGTCAAAAATTATAATATTAAAGCTGTGCGTATTGCGTGAGGAATGGCGTATTGGGTGAGGAATAGGTGCAACTTGCAGGGTTTGATGCATGCGCTATTGCCAGCAAACATGAGACATATTTTTATCTACAGGCAACGTCTGAGTAGGTAACGCATACGTCTAACGCAAGTTGAAATGTACCAGTGTATTTAGTTAGACCTATCGACAAGTTTAGAGTCGGGTGTAGTTTAAATGTGGCCCGTGTGTTTAGACCAGTTTAGACTGTCAGTTTCCGCCCCCCGTCAGCGTCGGGGGTTGGTCGTCCCCCGCACCTCACCACCCCTCTTGCAGAAATCGAGACAGCACGAAATTTTCAAGATTTCTGGGTGTAATTTCTGGTTTTCGTAGTTCCAACATAATTATAACAATATAAAATATATAACGATAATTTTTTTACTGCATGATATTCATTAAATTTTCTAGGTCTGTGGTTTTTCCAAATTTCATTAAATTGCTTCGTTGTCTAGAAAAACGAGCACAAAGTTGGGCCTTTTTTTAAAGAAAAATACAAATCTTTGAACCCCTGTAATTTTAAAACTACATATTTTTAGAAAAATCTAAAACACCACAGACACAGATATTAGTTTCTAGACTATGTCTGCAAAATTTCATGGACTTTGGTTGCTTAATATTCAAATGAAATGGGAACTACGATTGTATGGAGTAAGTGACGGAGAGAGCTCTGTTAATATTTTGGATCTTTTTAAAACACATTTTGGATTACTTTCAGTCTTTGTTTTACGAAACCATAACGGGTTGAGCCGCCATATTAGAATATAAAAGCGCTGAAAGCTTTAATTGAATTGAATTCGCATGACGTCCCATAAAATTAAATGTACGCGATTAAAATTGACTACCTATGAATAATGATTGTTCTAAATTAATCTGATGATATAAGTACGTATAGATATAATTAACCGACTTCCAAAAAAGGAGGAGGTTCTCAATTCGTCGGGATCTTTTTTTTTTTATTTTTTTTTTATTTTATTTTTATTTTTTATGTATGTTCCCCGATTACTCAAAGACCCCTGGACCGATTTGGAATTTTTTTTTTTTGTTTGAAAGGGTATACTGTGCAGGTGGTTCCATATAAATTTGGTGAAGATCTAATGAATATCTTCGGAGATGGAGAACAGAACTCCTCAATCGATAAGAGCAAATTGCTCGCGATCAGTGTAATAGCTTAGTAAACAGTAGGGTTTTAATTGGGCATAGCATATTATAGTACAGTGGGGCCACTAAAAATTGTGAAATAAAAAATTTTCAAAAGAAAAATAAAACCGACTTCAAAAACCAAAAACACTAAAAAGTAGAAAATAATTTTTGTTTAGCTACACATGTAATGTACCTAGGTATGAAGTCGGGCGAGCTTCACTCTTGGATTTCTAATTTTGTTTTAATATGCTCGCTCGACTTCATACCTAGGTACATTACATGTGTAGCTAAACAAAAATTATTTTCTACTTTTTAGTGTTTTTGGTTTTTGAAGTCGGTTTTATTTTTCTTTTGAAATTTTTTTTATAATTAGTTCAGGTGCATAGTGAAAGAATTATAGAAAGAACAATCTGAGAAAGAACTAGTGTTTCATAAAAGAAGTTGCTTAGGCTTCACTGGAGTAAACACTTCTTTAGGTGCCAACGGCGATTTTGGGATGCGTAAAAATTTCATTTCGTCACCGACATGCTAATGGTCTGGCTCGGAGTACCTATAGATATAAAAACTAAACTACTAACTAATGTTTTATTTTTACTTTCAAGTGCGGCTTGGTAGATTTCATACACCTTTAAAAACATTATGGAAAACCCTCGGGCATGCAGGTTTCCTCACGATGTTTTCCTTCACCCTTAAAACAAGGTAGCTCCGAAAACTTAAAGAAAAGAAAAGCAAAGATCGAAGCCCCGACTTTCCGAATAGAAGGCCAATGTTTTTACGACTAGGCTATCACTGTTTTTTTTTAGTATGTATTTATTGAATGCAATAATTTAGTTTATGGTTGGGTAGACTATAAATTTATAGAAAGAGTTTTATAAAAGCCATGTAAGTATTTTATGAACAAAAGAATTAGCAGAGATTTATGCTTTATTTTTTTTATAAATCCTTTATAAAAGCACTTCCGCATCCTCGTTAAAATTTCTACGCATCGTTACACCCTTCCGTCCCAAAAATACACTTATTGAATTTTATGTACGTTTTACTTTGTCATTTTCCTTCGCTATGGTTATGTTTACAGTCTATGTAGCAGATTTACCTATAGTGCGTTTCATCGAATAGTACCTATGGCGTTATGTTGGCACCCCTGTCTGTCCAAGTCATTGGCACCATATTTGCATAAGAAGACGCAGATTTTGTTTATTTTCACTTGATTTTCCTGAATGAATGAAATGAAAATCAAATGAAAATAAACAAAATCTGCGTCTTCTCATGGCAATATGGTGCCAATGACCACCCAACAGACAGAGGAGCCAACATAACGCCATAGGTACTATTCGATGAAACGTTTATATATATCACATCACATCACACTAATATTATAAAGGCGAAAGTTTGTGTGTATGTGCGTGTATGTTTGTTACTCCTTCACGCAAAAACTACTGGACGGATTTGACTATTTGGAATGGAGATAGATAATATCCTGGATTAGCAACTAAGCTACTCTTTATCCCAAAAAATCAAAGCGTTCTCACGGGTTTCCGAATAACCTTGATCCACGCGGACGAAGTCGGTGTCATTAGCTAGTAATGCATAAAGATAATGTACTCGCTATAGGTACTTGCTCTATGTATCGATCAGTACCCGGCTGAGTTTGTTGTGGCCTCTTCTCGGACCAGGGCGCCTGGAACCCTCGTAAAGTTTACGTAATCAATTATCACCACTATGAACACATGAAAAGAGCAACCGCCGAGTTTCTTGCTGGTTCTTCTCGGTAGGAGCGGAATTCCGAACCAGTGTTAAATTATTTTGACGATTCAAAAGCACTTGTAAAAGTTTATTTGAATAAAAATTTATTCTATTCTATCATCTTACAAATCTAACATTTCTGAGCATCAAAAGCAGTACAATAGTACCTACTTTTGAATAATTGAGTTTTTAATTTTCGGGGGGTTTGAATTATAGATAATATGACGCTAAGTAGCCTATGTTATAGTTTATTAATTAGTATTATAACGTATAAGATACGTATCTTCGTCCAAAAAGAATTGAAAAAAACCGGGTCTTGTGACGGAAGGCGATAACGACGCGAGGAACTCTCGTAATGAGGATGCAGCAAAAGGTCACCTTTGTTACGTAGATATCGTTGTCCTAGACGTTTAGCCAAATGGGCAAGTGTATATTAATTTATAACACCCCCGACAAGTGAAGGTTATGGTAACTAGAAAAGAGCTGACAACTTTCAAACGGCTGAACCGATTGTCTTGGATTAGATATAGATAGCTAAGCACACTCTCGATCAAGCCACCTGTTTAACAAAAAAAAAAAACTAAATTAAAATCGGTTCATTGGTTTAGGGACTACGATGCCACAGATAGATACACAGATACACACGTCAAACTTATAACACCCCCCTTTTTGGGTTAAGAATAATTGAAAAAAGCGGATCTTATGTGTCGGAAGGCGATAACGACGCGAGGAACTCCCGTAATGAGGATGCAGCAAAAGGTCACCTTTGTTACACAACGGAATAAAGGACGAATCCTAACTCTATGATGAATTTCAGTGTAGAGCAGAGTGAAAACTGTGTGCATGTAATAAGATTTTAACAGGGCTCTCTCCGTCACTTACTCCATACAATCGCAGTTCCAATTTCATTTGTATATTAAGCAAGCAAAGTCCATGAAATTTTGCAGACATATTCTAGAAACTAATATCTGTGCCTGTGGTGTTTTAGATTTTTCTAAAAATATGATAATTTTAAAATTACAGGGGCTCAAAGATTGTATGTGAATTTTTAAGACCGCGTAACTTTGAAACCGAATATTTTAACAGAAATCTGGAAAACCACAGGCATAAATATTAGTTTCTAGAATATTTCTACAAAATTTCATGGACTTTGGTTGCTTAATATTCAAATGAAATTGGAACTACGTTTGTATGGAGCGAGTGACGGAGAGACCCCTCTTAAAGGAAGAGCAAACCACTGAGTGAAAGCTGTACTTTTTTGATCGAAATCATAAACTTTGGACTCAATGTTAGCAGTTTTAAGTCGTTATGCTTAGAAATAAGTTAATAGATTATATTCCGTGGGCTAAGACACTGACATCCGGATTTTAAAAAAAAAGTATAGTGCTTCTAAAGGTTGCTTGTTGTATCAGATAAGGTGGATCAACTACTAGATAAATATGACTCTAAGTAAGTGCTTACTTATGAAAGGGCTTTACCATTACAATGTTTTAATATTGTTTTGACATTTTCATATAAAACTTGTATGAAGCTGTCAAAACAATATTGAAACATTGTAGTAGGGCCCCTGTACATTCTTAAACTGATTTTTATTTATTTTTATGCATAATAGTTTTTGATTTATCGTGCAAAATGTCGAAAAAATACCTGAGTACGGAACCCTCGGTACGCGAATCCGACTCGCAAATGGCCGGTTTTTCAGTTACTAATCTCAATGAAAACTCATACATAAAATTCCAATACTCTTAAATCTTTTCGTTACGTTTTATAGTTACCGTAAATCGAATGGACAAATTCCAGACTAAAGTCCGGGAGGTACTTAATCAATAGAGTGCGTACTAAATACATATATTTTATTACAAAGTTTATTGCGTTGCTCCGAGTACGAACTATTTAGGTTAAGAGATAGAGAGTGCTTTGCATCAAGGATTTATACAAGGAACAATAGTAAATTGTATCATAAGGGAGCAAAATAATATTTTTACGGCGAGGGCGCTTTTTTGAATCCAGAGCGAAGTGAGCGATTGTAGAGTAGAAGTAGTAGTCTTTAGTACAATTCCGAACGTAGCGAGGGATTCAAAGTACGTCGCCGAGCAAAACAATATTTTGCGCCCGAGTGATACATTTGTTGTTAGTTGTATAGTTTTTTTTATTATATAAATAGCAAACAAACGAGTAGCCAAGTCTCCTTGAAGGACGTGATTACTGCTGCTCATGAAAAGTTACACAATTTGAAATCTAATGAAAAACTGCTGAAAAAACCATAGTTTAAAATACAATCGAAGATTATGTAAATGATAAAAGAGTGTGGATTTGACTCGCAGTTCGCGCCACAACAGTAACACCTTAGGACACCAACTTCTATGGGTCTTTAAATGTGCCTTGTCTATTGCTAAACCCATTCCTAGCCCACTATTATGTAATATACACTATCTTATAAAAGTTGCCTATATCAAAAACCGAGCCAAGCCGAGCGGATCCGCTAATCTGATGTTTGATGAAGCTTTGAGCAAATCGTACACCAGCTCTTGAACTATATTCCAAGATGGCGGTTCCGGGAATGTTTAAAAAAAACTTTAACTACCCTCAGAGGCGTCGGCCTCGTAAAACGCGTTTTGGATTTGCACCAAGACGTTTACTACTGTCACTAATAATATTTTGAAGTATTTCGAAAACTAGCTAGAACTGCTTTGACACCTGAGACTATATTGGATAGAATCAGGCGTTACTTTGCGGAAGTTCATGTTTAGCAAGAAACAGTTAAAAATTATTTTGCTATAATCCGCCAACAGGATAAATCTGTATGGTCAAACATGCAGTTACAAGCTAAGCACCGCTTACCTCCCCAACCAAGCAATAAAGCCAAGTTCCCAAGCAAGCACTGCCACCACCATTCACATGCAACACCACACAAGACTTTTCCACTACTCTCGACGCACGTTTCGCCCCGACACCGGAGCATCCTCAGGAGATTTTGACTTTACAATGCTGTATTGTCAAGTCTTGACAATACTTGACAATACAGCATTGTAAAGTCAAAATCTCCTGAGGATGCTCCGGTGTCGGGGCGAAACGTGCGTCGAGAGTAGTGGAAAAGTCTTGTGTGGTGTTGCATGTGAATGGTGGTGGCAGTGCTTGCTTGGGAACTTGGCTTTATTGCTTGGTTGGGGAGGTAAGCGGTGCTTAGCTTGTAACTGCATGTTTGACCATACAGATTTATCCTGTTGGCGGATTATAGCAAAATAATTTTTAACTGTTTCTTGCTATACCTGAGACTATGAAACCTACAAACACATGAATAACGAAAAACATGAATTATGTTATCAATAGATAACATAGCCTAGTAGTAAGAATATCGACTTCCCATTCGAGGGTCAGGGCACCCAACTTTAACTTTTCGTGAGTTGTCCATGTCGATCAAAAAAACATGAAAATTTATTTTCCGTAGGGGAATAAATTCAAAAATAATCTCCCGTCTCTCCGTTTTCACTTTCAATGATAATATAAATCAATTAAAATAAAAATCAACCGCGATCGTTAATGTATGGTATGAGATACGGTACGGCGCTTACGTCACTTGGCATTAAAATAATCTCACTCCAACCACATCTGCTTTTTACGCACGCTTTTATTGCGGCACAAGTGATAAGCTGAAGCGATTAAATATCTCTGCGTAAATAATAATAGCCGCTCACTCATGACTTTCAATAATAACATAAATCAATTAAAATAAAAATCAACTGTGATCGTTAATGTTCGGAATGGCGCTTATGTCACTTGGCATTAAACTAATCTCACTCCAAACGCATCTGCTTTGTACGCACGCTTTTATTGCGGCACAAGCGATAAGCTAAAGCGAGTTGGTAGCCCAATAATAAACGATTACCCAACGCCGAACATCAAGCAACCGAGCAGGTTTTCTCATGATACTTTCCTTCACCGTTAAAGCAAGTGATATTAATTGCTTAAAACGCACATGATTGACAAGTTAGAGGTGCGTGCCCGGGACCAAACCCCCGACTTCCGATTAGGAGCCTAACCTTCTAACCACTAGGCTATCACAATTATGTGCAATAAAGTATAAATAAATAAATATATAAATTGTTTCCATGCCAAACAGTGTCTTGCAAGCACCATACTAACTCTGACTGAAGAAGTCTTTGAAACACAAGGAATCAAAAGCTTAATTTGCTATAATCCACCAAACCAATATTATATTTGCGGATTATAGCAAATTAAGCTTTTGGTTCCTTGGACTTCCGCAAAATAACGCCTCCTTCTATACTACATTTGAAGAAGTCTTGTCAAAACGCGATCGCTTGTAAATTGAACGCAATAATCTCTATCACATGAGTTCGTCTATTATGAAATACTAGCTGATGCCCGCGACTTCGTTCGCGTGGATGTAGGTTTTTTAAAAATCCCGTGGGAACTCTTTGATTTTCCGGGATAAAAAGTAGCCTATGTGCTAATCCAGGGTATAATCTATCTCCATTCTAAATTTCAGCCCAATCCATCCAGTAGTTTTTGCGTGAAGGAGTAACAAACATACACACACACACACACACACAACACACACACACACACACACACACACACACACACACACACACACACACACACACACACACACACACACATACAAACTTTCGCCTTTATAATATTAGTGTGATGTGATGAGAAACTTAAATATTTAATAACCCCGTTTTTCATATTAAAATTGCGCCACCATCGCGTAATAATACGGCTAATGCGGCATCGTCGGATTGAGTGCAGTCGTATGATAAATTCGTTGCACTTTTAATAAAGATACCGTTTAAAATGAAAGGGTTAAGTTATTACGACTGCAACAGGTTGATTTGTTGCAAGCAGGCTTAAGGCTGTGTTTCCACTGAAGCAGAGTGGAGCGGGGACGAATGTTTTCGACCAGTCAGGCTATTGTATCATCTCATCGCAACTCCTACGCTCCGCCTCAGAAAAGTGGGAAAGTCATTTGTGGGAATGCAAAATGTGTGTAATATTTTATAATAAAATTCCACAGTCAATATTAGACTTGCCTTTACAAAAGTTTAAAAAAGCCATGAAAAGTATGCTCCTGGCAAAAGCTTATTACACAATTGAAGATTATGTAAATGATAAAAAAGCATGGATTTGATTCGCTCCAACAATGCGCGGGGCTGCAATTGCTTCTATAGTATGGAATATTATTGTAAATTGAAGAATTGAAAACAGCAACCTCCGAGTTTCTTGCTAGTTCTTCTCGGTAGGAACGGCATTCCGAACCATCGGTAAATTATTTGACGATTCAAAAGCATTTGTAAAAGTATATTTGAATAAAAATCTATTCTATTCTATTCTCTCAATAATCACTGTAAGCACTGTAAGACTTGAATTCAGGATCATGACCGGTGGAAAATGAGTCGTTAAAAGATCAGATAGTCAGGTCACTTCAGGTCAGGATACTTTAGCTATTTATTATAAGCTAATGCCCGTGACTTCGTCCGCGTTGACTACAAAAAATTTCAAACCCCTATTTTGTAAGTCCTTAGGGATTGAATTTTCAAAAAAAATCTCTTAGCGAATTGTACGTCATACAAGTGTAAATTAAAAATTTTCAACACCCCCGCCAAATCATTTTCAAATAAATAATTATGTATATCTAGGCAACGTCCATCTTGACAGCTTGACATTTGTCAATTGACACTTGAATATTATGAACCTAAGGGTTATCTAACCTTCTTTTCTACAAGAAAACTAGAAAATAGCTGATAACTTTTAAACGGCTGAACCAATTTTTTTGGATTATAGCTAAGAACACTCTCGATCAAGCCACCTTTCAAACAAAAAAAAGTAAATTAAAATCGGTTCATTCGTTTAGGCGCTACGATGCCACAGACAGATACACAGATACACAGATACACAGACACACAGATACACAGATACACACGTCAAACTTATAACACCCCTCTTTTTGGGTCGGGGGTTAATAAATAGCTATATCCGATCAGTAGTTTGATCTGTGCGTTAATAGATCAGAAAGTTACTTTTTGCTTTTTAACCTCTTTTTGGGTCGGATGTTAAAAAGGTTTTTAATGTTCTTATTTCAGTGGCAGTCCAAAATAGACAGCAAACTACTGAAAAAGTAATTTCAGGAGTTGCTCACTCGGAGGTCGCAAACTTTCTCAGTTGGGAAAACTTTGTTCAACGTGTTCATGTTTTATTGAAAGTTTTATAGAAATACTAGCTGATGGTCGCGAGTTCGCCCGTGAGGATTTAGGTTTTTTTTCAAAATCCCGTGGAAAATCCGTGATTTTCCGGGACTAAAGTAGCCTATGTAACTCTCCTGGTCTTTAACATGCAAATAATCACGTCCCTCCATTGTGACGTGGTTGAAGAACAAACTAACAAAAAAACACACTTTCGCATTTATATGTAATACGGGTATAGTAATAAAAGTAAAGTAAGTAAATAGTGGTACTGATTTTTTCTCGTTTAGTGTCGTTAGCTTTTCTTTGGCTTGGTTTGGTGATAATTTTTTCAAGTCATCTAATATAACAATAACTCAAAATTTAAAAACCCTCCCGACACAAAAACCTCTATAAGAAAACTAGAAAAGAGCTGATAACTTTCAAACGGCTGAACCGATTTTCTTGGATTATAGCTAAGAACACTCTCGATCAAGCCACCTTTCAAACAAAAAAACTAAATTAAAATCGGTTCATTAGTTTACGAGCTACGATGCCACAGACAGATACACAGATACACACGTCAAACTTATAACACCCCTCTTTTTGGGTAAAATAATGTCAACTTCCGAGAAACTAAGCGAGAAAAAGTGTTTGAATAAAATAACACGTTGAACAGTTTTCCCAACTGAGGAAGTTCGTAACCTACCTCGAGTTGGTACAAACAACTTCTAAAATTAGTTTTTCATTAAACTTAAACGTTGAAAGCGTTTTCGTAGTGATTCCGTCTCTTTTATTCCGAAGTTGGTTGAATTTTCACAATTTTGTGACAAGTGAAAAGTTTTTAGGGTTCCGTACCTCAAAAGGAACAACGGAACCATTTTAGGATCACTTTGTTGTCTGTCTATCTGTCGTGTCTAACAAGAAAACCTATAGGGTACTTCCTGTTGATCTAGAATCATGAAAGGCAGGTAGGTAGGTCTTATAGCACAAGTAAAGGGAAAAATCCGAAAACCGTAAATTTGTGGTTTAGCAAATAATAAATGTGTTCATGAAACGAATAATAATTAGTATTTTCAATTTTCAAAGTAAGATAACTATACCAAGTGGGGCATCATATGAGAATCATGAAATAAAATATGTTCATGAACAAATACTTAGTATTTTCAAATTTCAAAGTAAGATAAATATACCAAGTGAGGCATCATATGAAAATCATCTTTCAGCCCAATCCGCCCAGTAGTGTAAGCTGTGCGTTGATAGATCAGTCAGTCAGTCAGTCGGCTTCTCCTTTTATATTCATATCTATGTAGATGCGTAGGTAACCCCTACAATTATCTCCTCAAGTGGTAAAATTGCAGTTTACTCTCCAAATACTCCTTTTTCCGTCAATTTCAAGCACTGAAAAAAATTGTCAGGACGACAGTTTGTAAGAGGCGAGTGGTCCCAGTTGCCAGGTTAACACAATTACGCGACAAAAGCCCTAAAACTCTCGCCAAATTGCTATTGTAAAGACTCGTTCACACTCGCTTTTGTCTCCATTTTATTACATTTTCTCACCTCCGAATTTTCAGTGATTTACGTGAAACCAACATACCCCGTCCTAAGTATCGGGCATGTCCATTTACTTGCTATGTATATTTAACACACGTAGGCCATAATTCAAAAAATCGATTGACGTTGGGGTCCAAAGGTGCTAAAAAGGCGACCTCATAACGAAAAGCTCAGCGTTGGCAGGCCTACCATTAGGAGTCGCGTGGTATGAAAGTGAAGGAATAGAGAGTGCACAGCTGGCTTTGCGCACACATTTGCGCACTATAATAATATCTCCCACGTTGTTGGTAAATCTCTATGGGGATTGCCACTGCCCGGCTAGCATGGGCAGTAGATAAAAATTATATCCCCGATTATATCCACTGATTTCTATGGCATCAGTGGATATAATCGGGAGATATAATTTTTATCTACTGCCCATGCTAGCCGGGCTGAGGCCGAAATACGCTGGGCAAACGAGCGGGTGGATCGGGTCACCTGATGTCAAGTGATTACCGCCACCTATGAATATTTGTAGCACCAGAGGTATTGCCGGCCTTTCAGGAATTTGTTGATCCGCCCCTTGAATAACCCCATACTGTAATCTAGTTTTTATTATTCCTAGGATTCTATGTAGGGACGCCTTTACCTTGGGTCATTAATCACCATCGGATCGAAGCCTCCCTGATAGCTAATCATCCCATAACGAGTTTAATTGACGTTATATCATATCGTATTACAGTCGCCTATCCATAAATAGTTGATGCCCGCAACTTCGTTCGTGTGGATTTAAGTTTTCTGAAACCCCGTAGGAACTCATTGATTTTCCGGGAAAAAGTAGCCTATGTCAATCTCCAGGGGTCCTCAACTATAGGTGAGACTATAAAATTACTGTCAATTACTATTCCTACTCATGTAACATGACACTGCAAAGCAAAAAGTCTGAAATCATTATCTGAATTGATGAAGGTAATAATTTTTACAAGAAGTAAGACAAGTAAAGGTTACAGTAACTAGAAAAGAGCTGATAACTTTCAAACAACTGAACCGAATTTCTTGGATTATAGCTAAGAACACTCTCGATCATGCCACCTTTCAAACAAAAACAAACGAAATTAAAATCGGTTCATTAGTTTAGGAGCTACGATGCCACAGATAGATACACAGATACACACGTCAAACTTAACACCCCTCTTTTTGGGTCGGGTGTTAAAAATAATACGAAGTCTATAACTAGCACTGTTTTTTATAAATGAATGAATATACTGTGGTATGTACTGTCAAAATAGGTTATAATATGAATGGGCCGTGAAAAGCTAGCAGGCAGACTTTCTCATTCATAATAATATAAGTATGGAAGTATGAAAATTGCACACAAAAATACTTCAACTGATAGTATATATTCAAATTCAAATTCAAATTATTTTTATTCAATTAAACTTTTACAAGTGCTTTTGAATCGTCAAAATAATCTACCACTGGTTCGGAATGCTGTTCCTGCCGAGAAGATACCGATATTATTACGATAAATGCAATTATTTATTAATTTGGCTGTATGTCGTTCACCCGTCTCAGTAACAATGCGGGAGCGCAGTGGACTTGCTAGTTACGGCGTTTGGTTCTACTAATTGCTGCCCAAACTTTGCTAATTTGAACTGAAACTGGACAGTTTTCGTTCAACTTTTGGTGCCTTCAAAATTTTTAAACCTTACATATTTTTAGAAAAATCTAAAACACCACAGGCACAGATATTAGTTTCTAGAATATGTCTGCTTTCGTGGACTTTGGTTGCTTAATATTCAAATGAAATTGGAACTACGTTTGTATGGAGCGAGTGACGGAGAGACCCCTCTTAATGCAATTATACATTGTACAAAATTATACTTAGTGATCGTAACTCGTAATAACACCAAAATAAAGTAATTAAAAGCAAGCTATTGTCGTAGCTAGGTAGGCTGGCCAAGGCGCGGCAAATGCGTTTAAGGACGACTTCACATTGAATGTAGAGATGTATCCGACAATTTTGTAGCAATTTAAAACCTTAAAGCTACATAATTGAAGATTTTTACCCGACCACGGCAAAGCCAAAAGGAAAGGTTATGATTTTAGCAGTCTATGTAGGTACGTATGTATGTATGTTGACTTGTATTTATGTGTGTTCCACTGTAGCACCCAAACTACTCAGTGCGCGAGTCTGACACGCACTTGGCCGGTTTTTGTTTGAATAAGGTCTGTATTTCATTGGTGTAGATTTATTTTTAATCGGAGTGAGGTCACAAACGAATTTTGCTGATGTGACTTATAAAATGGTAGTACCTACTGGTAATTATCTGTCGCAAACGTAGTACAAGTAATTTATCCAAGATTCAATATCAGCTGGGAAATCTAAAAGCCTGAAAGTTCTAGAAGCAACCTAAACTTGTCGCATTGGGTAGCTCTTCAGAAACAAATTGAATTTGCTTATCAGCCTCGATTCAAATTCAAATTTCGAACGACTTTATTAAGGTGCACTGCCACCAAACTGTTTAAACTGATTTACAGCCGTGTTAAGGTTGCACTTCTTACGGGCTTCTCCAACATTCCATATAAACGTATAAACGCCTATTATTATTATTCTATTTTTTGTCACGTATAACATTTACACATTGAGCTATAATTATTGTAAGTCTATAAATAAGTGCAAGTAGAACGAAAACTGCCTCTATACTATATCTAAAAACGGATGCGTCTTTAAGAGTCTCTTGGGAACTCTTTGATTTTCCGGGATAAAAAGTAGCCTTTATCCGTCCCCGGGATGCAAGTTAACTCTGTATGTACCAAATTTCACCTAAATCGGTTAAACTGTTGGCCTGTGAAAAGCTAACAGACAGACAGACACACTCTCGCATTTATAATAATACAAGCTGACGCCCCCGATTTCGTCCGCGTGGTTTTTTTTTTGAATCCCGTGGGAACTCTTTGGTTTTCCGGCATAAAAAGTAGCCTATGTGCTAATCCAGGATATTATCTATCTCCATTCTGAATTTCAGCCAAATCCGTCCAGTAGTTTTTGCGTGAAGGAATAACAAACATACACACACACACACACACACACACACACACACATACAAATTTTCGTCTTTATAATATTAGTGTGATTAGTGTGGATGGACCTTATAATAGAGCGAGGGAGTGGTGGGAAGTAGGCGCGTTGGGTCGCGACAGACATTCAGAACCGATGAAGCGAGATTCAACAGGGACAAAGGCCGATATGCTGTGAGGAAAAGAAATTCACTTTTTGTGATAATTCCAAGTTCCTTCGCTTTTACTCTGATTGCGTTTCGCCTACTGACAACTATTAACTGTACCTTAGGGCTGATTTTTCAATCGTCAAATAACTTTTATCTGAGGAATAAATTTGAGGGTTTTGACAGTTTTGTATAGGATAACTGTCAATACGTCAAATTTATTCCACACATAAAAGTTATTTGACGATTGAAAAATCGGCCCTAGAACCTGTCTAAGTCGCCAAATAAAGACCGACCTTTACCTGACGAATTTTAACGTTTTGGCAGTTTTTGTATCAGGAATCTGTCAAAATGTGAAAATTCGCCGGATAAAAAGGACAAGACGTCATAAAAAAATTGCTTTCATGTAATTTTTTTTAAATAATCCATATTAAAAACATCGAAAGCCTGACGCCTCATTCGCACGAGAGCTTTTTAACGTCCGTTAAAAAAGCGTTCAAATAGAACAAATGCAATCCCAAGTATCTGTTCACACGTCAACGCAACGCTTTTTTAACGCTCGTGCGAATTAGGTCTCTTTCAGCTGTCACATAATATATAGGACAGAAAAAATATATTTATTTATATTATTGTATATGTTATGTCATTTGGTACATTATTTCAAAAATAAATTTTCAAGACTAATATTCTAGTAATTCGTAAACTGCGTGTGGGCACGACGCCCAAGATCCGGTTCTTAGCATAAACAAACAGACGGCAGCATTAGTTATATTAGAATATTTCCAATATAAACACACTGTTTCTTAAATAGATTCCTTTACCCGCCTTTAAACCCTGTATTTTATGAAAAGGTGGCGCCTACAATCACGTTGCAACGGCCCAAAGGATCGACGTTATTTTTTGGGTTTCGTATTTGCATGGATATAAGTAGGCATGTAGTTAGAGACCTGCCCGGCTAGCATGGGCAGTAGATAAAAATTATATCCCCGATTATATCCACTTATTTGTATGACATCAGTGGATATCATCGGGGGATATAATTTTTATCTACTGCCCATGCTAGCCGGGCTGGAGAGTTACGATATACCTTTCTGGAAAATTAATGGTAGGAAGTAGGAACTCCTCAAGTAACATTCATTTCAGAAGGTACATGGCGTAAATAAAGGCTTGTTTTAACAAGTGTAAATTAAAAATTTATAACACCCCCCCGACAAGTGAAGGTTACAGTGACTAGAAAAGAGCTGATAAATTTCAAACGGCTGAACCGATTTTCTTGGATTATAGCTAAGAACACTCTCGATCAAGCCACCTTTCAAACAAAAAAAAACTAAATTTTAAAATTTAGTTTTTTCGGTTTATTCTTTTAGGAGCTACGACGCCACAGACAGAAAATTAAAAAAAATTAATTTAAATAGATCGAGTAAGTACCTAAGTATACACAAGTTAGTCTATAAATCTATTTGGGCAATATCTAGGTAGCTACGTAATCATCTAATTATTCCTATGGCTTCTGAATTGGCTAACTTTTGTGGTTTCACACGAATGAATTTTTATAATCTACCACATAGTTAGCTACTAGAGAAGCCATGTCGTTTCAAGTAAATTAATTACTATTAACATGATTTTTTTCAAGTGGATACAATACCTAGAGTAGATTTTAACTATTACCTAGCAAAGTCAAAGTCAAAGTCAAAATCATTTATTCAAAGTAGGTACAATTGTACTACTCCTTTTGATGGTCGAAATTGTTAAACTTGTACGATATAGTGGTGATAACTAATTACGTTACAAAACTAAAGCTACGAGCGAGTTAACAAGAATCTATTTGAGAGGCCAGGGGCTACAGTTGATGTCACATCAAAAGTGACCTTGAACTTGCGCAGTGGGTGATTTATGGGTTATGGGTGGTATTAGAGCATACTTAATGACCAGAAGAGATGAGATGAGTATGAAGAGTGAGCTCATCTACCAGTCGCTTTCTCGCAATCGAAATGAAAAAAGTATTAACCCATGTATATTCGATTATATAGCCTTGTGAACCTAGCTAGCCTAAACAACTCGTATGAAATGGCTCATTTTTAACTCCCGACCCGAAAAGAGGGGTGTTATAAGTTTGACGTGTGTATCTGTGTACATCTGTCTGTGGCATCGTAGCTCCTAAACTAATGAACCGATTTTAATTTAGTTTTTTTTTTTTTTTGTTTGAAAGGTGGCTTGACCGAGAGAGTTCTGAGCTATAATCCAAGAAAATCGGTTCAGCTGCTTGAAAGTAATCAGCTCTTTTCTAGTTACTGTAACCTTCACTTGTCGGGGGTGTTATAAATTTTTAATTTACACTTGTATAGTTCCTTGTTACTATTTCATCAAAAAAATCTATCGGCATCATCCATTAATTTGTTTTTAAAACATGTCAGATAGCAAATCAGTGAATATTTCAACTTCAAATCTGTCATTCGTCTCTCGAGGGCGCTTTTTGGCGGCATCCGTCAGCCAATCAGAGGCGACGAGCGATCTGTCAGCGAGACGCGCGTTCGGATACCTTTACCATGTTAAATGAAATTATGCTTAGAAGATATATAACCTTTTTAATAGTGGCATAAGGTTGATTTTGTGATGCGTTTAGTGTTGCGAGGATAAAAATAAGTTTGTTCTCAAGTAGTTTAATTAGCGGTAATGAGTATCACGTCGTATGTTTTTTTTTACTTGGTAGAGTGATGGATGGAGTATCAACATTGTAGTGCCGTCTTTTTGCGTCTATATTTACTTTTAAGGGGACTTTTTGTACGTGTTCCATTTTAGTGTTTACTTCAGAGGTAAAGGGGCGATACAGTGTTACTGTTGTGGTTTAAAATTTAAATGTATTAAGTACCTAAGCTGCTGAAAAAGTTAAAAGAGCGTGCATTTATATTTATACCTATATTTGGTCACATGTGACACATTAATTTTAGTAAATTTTAACTTATTAAGTATTATGTAGAATTACTATACTATAATTATATACTAATACTAATTGAGTTACGATTAGTTTTAAGTTTTCAGTTTTAAGTGTAAAAGTTTTCTTTCTTTCTTTCTTTCTTTCATTTCATTTCTTTCATTTGATTTGCAGCTCGCTCCAGTAATGCGCAGGATTACAATTAGAAAAGGCATAATATTGTAAATAGAATCTTTAAAAAGGGTAACCACTGAGTTTGCTGGTTCTTCTTGGTAAGAATGGCATTCCGGACCAGCGGTAGGTAGGGTACCTACCTATTTTTTTTGGCGATTCAAGAGCACTTGTAAAACTTTAACTTTAGTTAAATGCTTAGTTTAAGTTCCTGGCTCCCAAATTAGGAATTAGTCTTATTTTACCGTTTTAATTATTTGCTTGAGGATATCACATCTCTAAAAATCCCTAACTACAGGTTAAAGCTTTATAATGAAAATAATTTTCCCTGAAGCTCTGTTAAGACTCACTAAAGATACAGTTTAAGGCTCCCCGAACAACCCATAAACCAGCCCATAGTGTTAATAACATCGTATAATGGTGTACCATCAATAAACAATCAACGGAGTTACATCACAACTCCAACAGACCATAAAATGCCCCACCCTCAAGCCTGCACCAAATTAATTAATTCTACCCGCCCTTGACAAATATCAAAGTCTAACCATCAAGCAATACGTCAAAGAGAATAATAGGGATTTCGTCTGTGTTTGTGTGAGCTGGCGGGCGTGCTCTGCCTTTTTGGAGTGTTTTTTTTTTTTTGTTAAATCTGACTGGAAAGCTCTCTATGGGGGTGCCGTGCGTATGTCGGCGAGCGCCGGCACAGGCGGGGTCCACACTTGTATAGTTTAACTAACTTGTTACAAATAACTACAAACTTGACATTGGCTAATCTTTGTAAAGCCAGACGAGAGAAAAAAAAAGAGAATAATATATAAGTCTTCTCGGATGTGTTACAGGCACGATTCACATTTTATCTACGGCAAGCACAGAATACCTGGCAAGCATTGTAAAAACAATCCCAAAAAGGGACTAATATTATAAATACGCTGACCCTTATTTTTTAATGGCCCATCCGCTCCCAATTTTGAAGGGTACAGAGACATCTTGGAGATGGACATAGACTATTTTTCCCAAAAAATCAAACAGTTCTCGCGGAATTTAAAAAAACCGAAATCCACGCTCACGAAATTATTAGCACTATATTACACTTTTTTAAATATTTTTCTTACATTAATGAAATTTTTTAAAAGCAAGTAGCAAGAACTTGTCACGTGTGAGGGTGTGATGATCCAGACACTTCTGAAATTACTATTGCGATTGCAGCAATAATATATTCACCACTTCATGCAAAGGAGGCTGATATAAAAACTAAGTACTGTTCACACATAGCATACCACTCTTCACTAAAATTGAACTTTATGGCTTGTTCTTTAGATTCATTTATCAATAACTATAAAATAGTGAACGGGGCGCAAGCTTCCTTGAATAACACTACCAGAATATTTTTTTGACCCACTGGTCCGATGCTATGGCAGAACATAAAGTACAGTAACTCTTCCTCGAGAATGGCATTGCTCTTTGATTTAAGTAAACTATACCTTCCTAACAATGCATATAAATTGCAATGGAAAATAAACTCTCTTACTAGTATTAAATAGGTTCAACGTTCCTTAACAGTATTAATTTAATACGAGTAATTCACTTTAATAAGATTTTGACTCTAATCGCTTCTAAAATAGAGTTTAAATTTATTCGAAGGGTAGAGTTTAGCTGCATAGATTACTGAATAGTTTTCATCAATGAATCACGTGAATACAGTACTAGAGAAATCCATACTAATAATATTATAAATGCGAAAGTGTGTATGTCTGTCTGTTAGCTTTTCACGGCACAAAGTTTAACCAACTTTGATGAAAGGTACAGAGTTAGCTTACTTCCCGGGGACGGACATAGACTACTTTTTATCCCGGAAAATCAAAGGTTTCCCTTTTCTAGGCATCGGTTAAACAGGCCCATCTGTTTAACCGATTTATATGAAAAATCAAAGAAATTGAGATGGGCAATTTTTATCCCGAAAAATTTAAAAGTTCCGACTGGATTTATAAAACCTAAATCCACGCGGACGAAGTCGCGGGCAATCATCTAGTATACAATAACCTGTAATGGACGTAAATTTTTTCATATTATTATGTAATTTTTATAAATAAAAGTTTTGTTCCGCAATCACACATTGACGTCAGTAGACGCCACTTGACGTAGTGAAACTTTTCTCTTCAAATTACTAAATTAGAATTATTGCTAAATCTACTGTACCTATATAAAAGGAAGGTATTCTATTTCATTACCCGACTGCGGCAAAGCCAAAATGAAGGGTTATGATTTTAGCAGTCTATGTATGTATGAATGACTATGTTTGTATCCAGATTCTGTGTGTTCCACCGTAGCGCCTAAACTACTGGGCCGATTTTCATGAATGAGGTGTCAATTGATTCGTTCTAAAGGTTCCGGATGATATAGGCTACATTTTATACGAAAAAATAACCTAACGGATGTTACATAAAAAAAGTGGGGGTCTCCAGATTTTTTTTTTGCTTTTGTATCGAGTGGGATGTCAAATGAAAGAGGAGAAAATTCTATGTTCATGAATATAATGTACAACAACATTAAAATATATAATAGAAGCAGGCGTTATTTTGCGGAAGTCCATGATATACAAGGAACCAAAAGCTTAATTTGCTATAATCCGCCAAACCAATGAAATCTGTATGGTGCGCAGCACCACACAAATCCCAACACCACTCGACGCGCGTTTCGCCCCAACACCGGAGCATCCTCAGGAGATGTAGACCTTACAATGTCTTTGACCTTTGCAATTAGCAGATTTCTTTGGTTTGGCGGATTATAGCAAATTAAGCTTTTGGTTCCTTGAACATTAAAATATACTAATGAAGCGACAGAAAAACAATTTTACGTATCGTAGTCGGGTTTTAGTTTTCAACTTTATATTGAAAAAAAAAAGCGCGCTTATCTCCGAAAGTTAGAGGTGCGTGCCCGGGTTCGAACGCAGGACCCCCGGCTTAAAAGACCCACTTCTTAACCACTAGGCTATCAACGACGGTTCAGTTCAAAACGGTTAACTGAAAAATAAGCTCATTCACCGAACTCCGACCGGGAAACAAATGATTAAAAAAGTTTGCGTTGCAATTTCGCTGCCTCCCAAATATTTACACCAAAACTCAGTTAATGATGCAGATTTAAACCCTTTTTTCCCACTTCCAAAACTGTTTTTTTTTTAACCGACTTCCAAAAAAGGAGGAGGTTCTCAATTCGTCGGGATCTTTTTTTTTTTTTTTTTTTTTTTTTATTTTTTTTTTATATTTTTTATGTATGTTCCCCGATTACTCAAAGACCCCTGGACCGATTTGGAAAATTTTTTTTTTGTTTGAAAGGGTATACTGTGCAGGTGGTCCCATATAAATTTGGTGAAGATCTGATGAATATCTTCGGAGATGGAGAACAGAACTCCTCAATGGATAAGAGCAAATTGCTCGCGATCACTGTAATAGCTTAGTAAACAGTAGGGTATTAACTGGGCATAGCATATTATAGTACAGTGGGGCCACTAAAAATTGTGAAATAAAAAATTTTCAAAAGAAAAATAAAACCGACTTCAAAAACCAAAAACACTAAAAAGTAGAAAATAATTTTTGTTTAGCTACACATGTAATGTACCTAGGTATGAAGTCGGGCGAGCTTCACTCTTGGATTTCTAATTTTGTTTTAATATGCTCGCTCGACTTCATACCTAGGTACATTACATGTGTAGCTAAACAAAAATTATTTTCTACTTTTTAGTGTTTTTGGTTTTTGAAGTCGGTTTTATTTTTCTTTTGAAAATTTTTTATTTCAGTAGATATCTGAAATAAATATTTATTTACTTGCTAGGTTATTACTAATTACTTTGTTATTATTCATGGCTAATCCATACTAATATTATAAATGCGAAAGTGTGTCTGTTTGTCTGCTACCTTTTCACGGCCCAACAGTTTAACCGATTCTGACGAAATTTAGTACAGGGTTAGCTTATATCCCGGGGACGGACATAGGCTACCTTAGGCATTCCTAAAAACTTATCCACTTAACCGATTTATATGAAATTTGGTACCGAGTAGCTTGCGTCTCTGTAATTGACATAGGCATTTTAACCCGGAAAATCAAGCAGTTCCCACGGGATCTTTAAAAAACTAAATCCACGCGGACGAAGTCGCAGGCATCCTCTAGTTATTTATAAATGATGAGCTAACTACATCTTATTTTTTCAATCGCCATAATAACAAATAACAATATAATATGTGATTATAACATCTATGAAAGCCAAACATAATATTTTTCCATTTTGATTGAAATAACAGAAATATTGACTGATTGATATCTTTCTTCTAAGCTTTTGTATCCCCTGACCTTTCCCTGACAAATGAGCTAAGTGAAAAATGGAAGCACCTCTTTCGCTCGCTGATATAAGTTGTTATTGTGATTGCCCTTTGCCCCTTCCATTCGGCACGCGCTCTGTATTAAATTACTTTCTTCTAAGCGATTGTTGCACGAATTTGCTAAATGTGGTTGCCATGAATACTTTACTGGTAGGACAAGTGCCTTTTTTAACCCCCGACCCAAAAAGAGGGGTGTTATAAGTTTGACGTGTGTATCTGTGTGTCTGTGTGTCTGTGTATCTGTGTATCTGTTTGTGGCATCGTAGCGCCTAAACGAATGAACCGATTTTAATTTAGTTTTTTTTTTTGAAAGGGGCTTGATCGAGAGTGTTCTTAGCTATAATCTAAAAAAATTGGTTCAGCCGTTTAAGAGTGATCAGCTCTTTTATAGTTTTCTTGTAGGAAAGAAGGTTAGATAACCGTTAGGTTCATAATATTATGTCAATAGACAAATGTCAAGCTGTCAAGATGGACGTTGCCTAAATACATAATTATTTATTTGAAAATGATGTTTTGGAAAACTCAAATACTTTGGATCGTCGGGGGTGTTATAAATTTTTAATTTACACTTGTCTCTAAATGAAACAGTGCATTTTATGCAACGTTGGCATTTTTCAAGCGAATGTTAAAAACCAGTGTTTTAGACATGTTTTTATTTAAAAAAACCTTTCAACACATGTTTCAATCATCATGTTTTACAACGAAAGGACAACATATTCTAAGAGCAGAAATTGACCCAGGAAGAAAACAAAATAGAACAAGTGTAAATTAAAAATTTTCAACACCCCCGACCAGTGAAGGTTACAGTAACTAGAAAAGAGCTGATAACTTTCAAACGGCTGAACCGATTTTCTTGGACTATTCCGCGCCTACGATCCAAAGTATCTGAGTTTTCCAAAACATCATTTTCAAATAAATAATTATGTATATCTAGGCAACGTTCATCTTGACAGCTTGACATTTGTCAATTGACACTTGAATATTATGAACCTAAGGGTTATCTAACCTTCTTTTCTACAAGAAAACTAGAAAAGAGCTGACAACTTTTAAACGGCTGAACCAATTTTTTTGGATTATAGCTAAGAACACTCTCGATCAAGCCACCTTTTAAACGAAAAAAACTAAATTAAAATCGGTCCATTCGTTTGGGAGCTACGATGCCACAGACAGATACACAGTTACACACGTCAAACTTATAACACCCCTCTTTTTGGGTCGGGAGTTAAAAATACAATAATAATTGTTCGAGCTTTGCCTATCTGAAGTAATATCTTTGGGTTCATTATAATAAAACATTAACCGGACACGTAATTATTGTATACCGAATTAAACAGGCTTATTTTCCGAAATAACGATATATATTGTTAAAGCTTTTTAATTATACTGCTGTGCGCTACAATCCACGGTGATTAATGAACGCAAATTAGTGAAGGCACACCCCCTATGAAGAGGCGTACATACAATTTGCCTATTTTTGTAACCGGGGAAAATGTTATATACCTGGCCCTACTTAACAAGGAATTTTAATAAAAATAAGTCTATTCTTACTAAAAACTAAAAGCTAAAATTGCCAATAGCAATGCCAATGGCAGAGTTCAAAGTAGCTTAAGTAGGTATATGAGTTTGTTGTGGGCTCTTCTCAGACCTGGGCGCGTTTGGAAAATGATTTGACTTTGACTACCCCTTATGTTGTACACACAAAATGTATGCACCTATGCCAAAATTCAGCCTGATCCGTCCAGTAGTTTGAGCTATGCGTTGATTGATCAGTCAGTCAGTCAGTGAGTTAGCTAGTTATCTTTTTAACCCCCGACCCAAAAAGAGGGGTGTTCGAAGTTTGACGTGTGTATCTGTGTGTCTGTCTGTGGCATCGTAGCTCCTAAACTAATGAACCGATTTTAATTTAGTTTTTTTTTTGTTTGAAAGATGGCTTGATCGAAAGTGTTCTTAGCTATAATCGAAGAAAATCGGTTCTGCCGTTTGAAAGTTATTAGGTCTTCTATGTAGTTACTGTAACTTTCACTTGTCGGATTTGTTATAAATTTTAATTTACATTTGTGTATGTATTTAAACTAACGATGCTTTCCAATTATTATCCGAGGACTTAGTCACCCTACTCCGTCCGCACTAATCAAGCAGTCCGGCGATTTCCCCGATTCCGTCAATGTTGTTTCCGTGTTTTGATTGCGTGCCTAATGATCTAACAAACAGACAATCCTACTGTGCTTACGATTGATTATACCTAATACAATACTTGCTCTATTGCTACTGAAACAAAGTCCATTTTGGCACAGAAAAGTCTTTGATTGGAGTTTCTTCGTAATTAATTTTCTATTGTTTTGGAAAATCGGACCAAAAATCGAATTTGGATGATTGAAGCGCTCTGAATTATTGGTTACGGACAATTTATTCATAGATTACTTTCGAAATGAAATAATTAAAACGTTGTGCCAGATCTTTTTTCCACACACATGCAAACTGTGGAATCAATTCCCATCGGCGGTGTTCCCACTAGATTACAACATGGGGTTATTCAAGGAGCGGATCAACAAATTCCTAAAACACCGACAATGCATTGGATGTGGGTCCTCGGTTGCACATGTTCATGTAATGGTAATCACTTAACATCAGGTGGAAGTGACCTGCCAGCTCGTTTAGTTGAGTATTTTTACTAAAAAAAATTGTTTGAATAATCGTATCACATCAGTCTTATACAGTTCAAGTCAATAGTGAATAGGCATCTTCTAGGCAAGCGCGCTCCATCTTAGGCTGCATCATCACTTGCTAGCAGGCCTAATTACAGCCAAGCGCCAGTTTATAAATAAATAAAAACTCTTAAGTGCGAGTTGGTTTCGCACACGAAGGGTCCCATACCATCATACAAGAAATGCCACTTTTTGATTTTTAAAATTTTTATCGCGGCCAAAATGATTTTTTTATTATTTGCTGTCATACTTAAGTAGCAATAGAAATACACATTCTGTGAAAATTTCAACTCAACTATTACGGTTCACGAGATGCAGCCCGCTGACAGACAGACGGGTGAACGGACGAACAGCGGAGGCTCAGGAACAGGGTCCCGTTGGAACCGTTCGGGTACGGAACCCTAAAAATGAAGAAAAACTATACTTATCCCTTTTCAGATGTCAACCAAGCACCCTAAGTATGGTGTAAAAGTTTAAAACATTAACTCCGGGTTGGTGTCGGTTACAAACACTGACCTCTAGTACGCTGGACTTGCTATTGGCGAGCAGTTTTTAAAGCAACTTGATTTTCGCCATTTTGGCGCTGATAGCAGTTGTTAGCGTCATATTGTGAGCGTACTCGGAACTAAATAGTAGTAGTAAAGATTGCTCCAAGCAATAAGGCCGCCTTTGCACACAATTGTTTTTTCTGTTTTCTTCTTTCTGTGTTGTGATCCTTACATGTGTTTTTGTGTGCAATAAAGTGTTCTATCTATCTATCTATCTAAATATTAGTGATGAGACATCTGTTAACAATCAACATACTGTATGAACCATGACCATGATATCGAGTGACCATTTGATACCTACACATTGTCAATTTAAAGCGTTTTAAGCGCTTGGTGGGCATTTTGAATCGACAAAAAAAATAGCTGTTATTTTGTACGTCTAGCGTACTTGCATAATAGCCATATCTGTGGTTACAAAGGAAATTGCTCGAAAAAAGACAGCTATTACCGAGGCAGAGATGGATGATTTTGTGCACTTAACCAAAACGGCTTGTGTTACTGAATTAACAGAGTATGTACGACCTAGTATGCTTGCTAGTATGCTCCTGTGTTTGCATGCACAAGAATATGGCATGCTGGCAAGTAATAGTTTTTGATTTATCGTGCAAAATGTTGGAAAAACCCGAGTACGAAACCCTCGGTGCGCGAGTCTGACTCGCACTTGGCCGGTTTTTTAACACTGCGTATGAACCCGGCTAAAGACTTCATTATTGACGGAAGAACCGTAGACCGTAGCTTACGTAAACGCGTAATGGTAAACGGAATGACGTCATAGCATGTGACAGATTAATCCGCACAGACGAGGGCAACGGGTATTATGTGTAGCAAGTACCAACACCGTATCGCTATTAATTATCACACTAATATTATAAAGGAGAAAGTTTGTATGTGTGTGTGTGTGTGTGTGTATGTTTGTTACTCCTTCACGCAAAAACTACTGGACGGATTGGGCTGAAATTTAAAATACAGGTAAAGTTCTTTCATATGAAACCCCACTTGGTATAGTTATCTTACTTTGAAAATTGAAACACATTTTTTTTTAAATGATGTAACCACAAATTCGCGATTTTCAGATTTATTCCTGTACTTGTGCTATAAGGCCTACCTACCTGCCAAATTTCATGATTCTACATAGGTGAACGGGAAGTACCCTATAGGTTTTCTTGACAGACACGACGGACGGACAGACAGACAACAAAGTGATCCTATAAGGGTTCCGTTTTCCTTTTGAGGTACGGAACCCTAAAAACGCAAAGAAGTAAGTATAAACTAAAATTGTATCCAAAGGCGGCCATAGCTATATTTTCTGATCCAAAAAGCCAATAGGTACCTCATAAGCTATAACTACATTAACACAACAAATCAAGTCGACATAATGCCGACGTAATCGAACGGCTTGTCCATTAATAGGAGGAAATGTTCTTAATGCCTTCCTTCCGGTGATGACTGGCTTTCATCGAAATCATCCAATCGATTAATGCTGCAGTCAAAGATGGGTAGAACTTTTCGAGGTAGGGAATTACATAGCAAAGTATTTTTAATTCGATGACTAGCGACCCGCCCCGGTTTAGTATAGTTATCATCTATTGCCGAATAAGTCAAACTCAATTTTTTTTAGTTTTTTTTGGTATTATGAGTAGAATTTCACGAATTCAAAGCCTTTATTCAAAATGGGTAGGTACCTACGTATCCTACACTACGTACGTAATACACTTTTTGGCTGAATTTGTTAGATATTAATAATTGATGTAGATGGTGGTAAATAACTATGTAAACTTAAAACTAAAGATACAAGTTCCAAATGCGCCCTCGTCTGAGAAGAAACTTTTGGTGGTTGAATGATGGGAGGGGTGGTCATGTGTCGAAGTTTATGGCAAATATCAATAGAGATTTTTAAGAAGAACTACCTATACCATTACTTATAGGTTTTTTCGTGTTACTTTAACTATTTAAGCGGCGATACCCACGAAAGCTCTCTTCGAATGCTGTTTTTTTGACTAGGTAGCCTTTGACGGTCATCTCACCTGGTGGTAGGTGATGACGCAGTCTAAGATGGAAGCGGGCTAACCTGGAAGGGGTATAGCAGTATATTTTACGCTAAATCGTTTGGGTGACACAGCTTTGAAGGTAGAGTGGCAATTAGCCTCAACGAAAGTCTGCCACCAGACCAAACCAGAGACAATTTACAAATTATAGAATCCCAAATTGCCTCTGCTAGGAATTGAACCCGATAGTCGATACCCATCACACTAATATTATAAAGGCGAAAGTTTGTGTGTATGTGTGTATGCGTGTGTGTGTGTGTGTGTGTGTGTGTGTGTGTGTGTGTGTGTGTGTGTGTTTGTTACTCCTTCACGCAAAAACTACTAGACGGATTTAGCTGTGGAATGGAGATAGATAATATCCTGGATTAGCACATAGGCTACTTTTTATCCCGGAAAATTAAAGAGTTCCCACGGGATTTCCTATAACCTAAATCCACGCGGGCGAAGTCGCGGACATCGGCTAGTCACTTACAAGACTTCACCGCTCACCACTTTGCCAGAGAGGTCATCAAAGTTTCTTTGACAACTACCTATTTGCGACTTCAACCTCCTGTCAAAGAAGTTGTAAAAACAAATGAATACCTAAAATACGAGCAATCGATTCCGGGGCGAAATGTGTTATTATATACGTTTCGGGGTCAAGCCTCCTCATCTCGAGTGATGACCGCTCTAACGATCGCTGCGTCTCTTTCACACCTCTGAGCACCAGGGTTGACACTTTCATTTTTGTAATCGCTTCTGAAAGACTAATAACCTTCTATAGAACAAAATCGTAGCTATCCTCGTTAATATTATATGTTTTGTTGTCCACTTCTTATCCACAAGTATACATGTGGTTAATAGTTAGGCGCAAGGCGCACCAGCAGAGCCTTTGTGTGTGTGGTGTGCTTGTGACTTATGATTTTGAGACTAAGCACCTACTGAGCTTTTCAACCAATTCCTGCTGAAACACTGTGAGCTCTGTGTGAGCAGCACAATTTTTATTCATTTATTATTATTTTTGCAATTATTCAGCTATAGTAGCACTAAACCATAACTATAAAATGTTTTCGCACCCAACAGTAGGTATGCGCCGTATGCATCGTATTTAATTTTTACTTACAAAGCATTCAACATTTATTGTTGAAGACTGTCATCTGGATAAATAAGTAGGCTAGTTAACCAAACGATTAAAAAATACGATTAATTTTTATTAAATTGTGTGAATAAACGTTAACAATAAATAAAATAATCTGTTAGTGGCAACCCTAATGAATATAGTCCGTCTCCCTCGCACGTCAGTTTACACGGAGCACTTGAGTGAATGAAGGCAATTGCGGTTTTTATGTTTCGCAAACGATGCGGTTTCTGTCGCTTGCCGCCTCTGCGCCTATTTGTCAGCGTCCATGCTAGCCCACTCTGTCTATTTAATTATTCAATCGACAATTTTTCTAGCATAACAGCGAAAGAGAAGGAATAAAGGCGATAAACTAGTTGAGTTATATACTAATAAACTACTAAACTAATACTAATAAATAAAATTGAAGTGTCTGTCTGTTTGAACAGGCTACTCTTCTGAATGGCTGAACGTATTTTGACGGGACTTTCACAGACAAGTAGAAGAGTAACCAAGGAGTAACATATGCAACTTTTTTAACCGACTTTAAAAAATGAAGGAGTTGTGTTTTTCTACCTATGTACACTGATATCTCCGAGATTTCTGAACCGATTTGCGTATTTTTTTTTATCGATAGAGGAGCTTTGCAACATTGTTCCATAAAAAAATTGAATTCCAACTCCTCAATTCTGACGCTGCAGGGGATCTGGCCAATCAACGCGGGCGAAGCTGCGGGCATCATCTAGTAGGATATATAACGGATAACTAAGTAGGTCCCTAAGGTAGTAGGTGGTAGTAGAGCCACTTTCTGATTCTTCTCTCTGGGCTGGTTTCCGCACTTAAACGTTTCCGTCTGTTGTGCGTGTAGTAGAGCCACGTAGAGCGGTGCGGAGGGGTGTAATGTCGTGACGTAAAAGCTCAGTGATTCGTCAACATGTGACGACTATCACCTCTACAGGTACAGTCAGTAACAAAACTAACAGTGGCTGCAGCTCATAGAGGCATAAAAGCACTGCTTTCTCAAGAAATAGTTACTCTAGTAATAGATAATACTCTAGAAATAGCGCAATGCTTTTTATCCTTTATGACTTACCAGTAATTAGGTACTTACCTAAGTACTGCTTATCCTGGCTTTAAACCTGTGCACGCCACTGAAACTAAGTTTGCACCCGCTAGTACAAGTGATTATGGACGGGTGCAAACCGAGCTTTGTTGCTGATTAGACCTATAATTATAATCAACTAGAGGTTGCCCGCGACTTCGTCCGCGTGGATTTAGGTTTTTAAAGATCCCGTGGGAACTGTTTGATTTTACGGGATAAAAAGTAGCATATGTCCGTTCCCGGGATATAAGCTAACTCTGTACCTTTCGTCAGAATCGGTAAAACTGTTGGGCCGTGAAAAGGTAGCAGACAGACAGACAGACACACTTTCGCATTTATACTATTAGAATGGATGACTGCGATCTCATCTGGTGGTGATCATGCAGTCTATGCATAACATTAGGTATACATCTAGAGGCATTAATTTCTTGTGGTTCAATTTAGCCAGTGTGTAAATCTCGGCTCGGCAACAGGTGATACGTTAACAGGGCTCTCTCCGTCACTCGTTTCATACAATCGTAGTTCCAATTTAATTTGAATATTAAGCAACCAAAGTCCATGAAATTTTGCAGACATATTCTAGAAACTAATATCTGTGCCTGTGGTGTTTTAGATTTTTCTAAAAATATGTAGTTTTAAAATTACAACGGCACAAAGATTTGTATGAAAATTTTTAAGACCGCGTAACTTTGAAACCGAATATTTAAACAGAAATCTGGAAAACCACAGACATAGATATTAGTTTCTAGAATATGTCTGCAAAATTTCATGGACTTTGGTTGCTTAATATTCAAATGAAATTGGAACTACGATTGTATGAAACGAGTGACGGAGAGAGCCCTGTTAACTGATCGCAGAGCTCGAGGTGGCTCGAGTGTGGAGCAAATTGTAATTGTTTCGAGCGAATGTGCTTGCCTGTATACCTATGTAATTTGTATAATTGCAGAGTTTTCCATGTTACTTAGTTACAATGCTTGACAGGAAATATTGTACATCGAACTTTTGAAAGAGATTTTGGCTTCGTATACATAGATAGAGAGACAGACGGACGGTCGGACGGACGGACGACCGGGCGGGCGGGCAGGTGGTTAGGCGGGCGGGTGTGTGGTTCGGCGGGCATGCGGGCAGACAGACAGATAGATAGATAGATAGATAAAACAAAGAACAACATACAAGTAAGAAAAACAATCTGGCTCCTTTTTCATGTAAGAGAGTCTCCCTGAAAACTAATTTAATTGAATTTCCAATTCAATACTCGGTTTTGGGTCCACGTTCCACACCAAATACCAAAATTTCAGGATTGTAGAAGGGGGCTCCGTTTTTACCCTTTGGATGCGGAACCTCAAAACCTAAATCCACATGGAAGAAGTTGCGGGCATATCTACTCGTAGTACAAGTGTAAATTAAAAATTTATAACACCCCCGACAAGTGAAGGTTACAGTAACTAGAAAAGAGCTGATAACTTTCAAACGGCTGAACCGATTTTCTTGGATTATAGCTAAGAACAATCTCGATCAAGCCACCTTTCAAACAAAAAAATTGGTTGTCTGTAAAGTCGGTTTACTAACGATAGTTGAACGTGACAACAAAGGCCGATTGTGTTTCTTTGTCGCTCATTCCGCGCTCTCGCTTGCACTTCAAGCCTTACATGGAACGCCTCATGGTAACGCCGCATGAGTCATGTTTTTTCGTGCGTGCAGCCGGCTCTATCGAATTATAAGACGTTGTCACGTCAAAAAAACTAAATTTAAATCGGTTCATTAGTTTAGGAGCTACGATGCCACAGACAGATGCACAGATACACACGTCAAACTTATAACACCCCTCTTTTTGGGTCGGGGGTTAAAAACAATAAAACGGCAAATCTACACAATCTAATTGGGATATTCTTATCGGAAACCCATTTCCCAACAACAGTGTCTAAAAGGCCCTCCAGAGCGATACATTTTCGCTCCAAAAAGTAGCAAATTGCCCCAAATCAAGGCGCAACCACTCCCAGAGGCAACGTTCGCTAGCATATTTCGGCAAGTTTTTTTTAATCAGCACAGACATAAGACACTCTTAGCAAAAGTCTATTTTTTTTTTGGGTTTGATCACTTTGACATGATAACATTACTAAATGATTTTAATTTCAAGAGTGCTTTTGCATGAATAGAATAGGATAAATAAAAAATTTAGTTTTCGCTTTGAGTTGATGCTTGATCACACTTTTTCTAAAATACTTTCTGTTTTATTCGCGGCTTGTAAGAGATTGTTGAGAATTTATTCAAACGTTTGTATTTTTGTAACTGAGCTTATCATAAAAACATAAAATGATTTAAAGAATTGAAAAACTATGAAATTCCAACCTAAATCGGGACAGTAAAAGTTTTCCCTTTGGAAACTCCTTTGGAAGGAGAAACCCAACAGGAATCAGTCAAGTTTCTTTCGTTGTACACAAAGCAAAACAAATCGGTAAGCAGGCAACACAACGAAGCATTATGTGTGTGCATAACTCGTTTACTTATTATTTTACACCTATCTCTCTTTAATGAATTGTCGGTCTCTTTTCACCATACCTACTTGCAATAATTACAAATTACATATTTCGCTGATTTCCCCACAGCAGGCACTAGGTAGTATTGCCGCTTACCCACGCTGATAGAATCCGATCGTCGAAGCACAATTATGTAAGAGTAAAATGGCCTTAAACCACCTTGAGATAACGTCTAAAATTCACGACTTTAATTAGCAGTTTTCACTTGCAGTGCTGGCTGTAGATATGTGGACGAATTTAAGCTTTAAAACAAGACAGTTAAGGTCTATTCATCACTGAAATGTTTCGAACCCACAAAACGATAAATTATGCGGTGTAGGTATACCTATAGATTACAGAATGGCAATATCAAGTTGATGTCCCATTTTTTAAATCTACCCTACCTATTTTATAAATTATTGTCAAATTGATACTACCCTATTAATTAAATCTAAACAACGTCAAAATATAAAGAGTGAAGTACAAGGCGCACTAATGGATGTGGTAGACTGGCTTAATATAAATAATTTAAAAGTAAATATATCTAAGACTAATATAATGCAATTTCAAACATATAAAACTAAAACACAAAACCTTGATATTAAATTTAATGATGTGAGGATTGAAGAAATAGATGACATTGTTTTTTTGGGAATTACTATAGATAAGTATTGTAATTGGAAGGCACATATTCAGAATTTATGCACAAAATTACATAAGTATGTCTATGCTTTGGGTCGTATTCGACAAATAGTTTCAGTTGAGGCATCACTGTTGGCCTACCATGGATATGCCTCATCTTTGTTAAGATATGGAATAATACTTTGGGGAAATTCCACCAATGCACAAGAAGCTTTTAAGGCGCAAAAACGTTGTATTAGGTCTATTTGTAATGCTGATTTTACTGACAGTTGTAAGCCTTTATTCAAAAAACTTAAAATATTGCCTCTCCCATGTTTATATATTTATGAAGTTTGCATATTTGTCCGTAAATATCCCCAATACTTTAAACTAAAGACAGAAATAAAACCGAGCAGTAGACATAAAAATAAAATTTGTATACCAGCACAACGATTGGCTTTATATACAAAGAATGTGTACTGTGCGGCAATACGTATCCATAACCATCTACCGTCACACAGTTATGCAATGAGCCTTACTTCTTTTAGATGTTATTTATTTAAATTTTTATTAAACAAAGGTTATTATGATGTTAATGAATTTTTGAATGACAAATTTTAAATAGTGAATGCAATAATTAGTAATAATTTGACATGTTTGTTACAATAAATAAATTCAATAAATTTTGCACGCCATGCTTGGCAGAATATGCGGTTCCACATAATGTTTAAGACCAATGTACTTGTATATTATACCATATTCTAGCAAATAAACACTTCTTATTCTTATTCTTATTCTTATAGAACTTGAGCACGCGGATTAATAGATCCTAGTAGTGAATTCATTTATGGTGTATTGTGTTATTTTTCACACTGAATAACTACTGAACTTCTCACCACCATGGAACATTTATTTATCTTTGTTTAAAAAGCAGAGATTGTTATTTGAGCGGAATATTTCGATAACCGAAATCGATGATATCGGTAAGTAAACAAATATAACCTACTCGTATTGAAATTATGTTTATGGTTTTACTTATGTGCATTTAGTATTTTCTAAATGTTAGCGTAATGTTTTTAGTCCATTTAATACTTTTAATCAGACGCATTATAATATAACAATGTAACCAATATACTAAATACTAGTTGATGCCCGCGACTTCATTCCCGTGTATATAGGTTATTAAAAATCCCGTGGAACTCATTAATTTTCCGGGATAAAAAGTAACCTATGTATTAATCCAGGATATAATCATTTACAGATGAATACCGTGCGCTTGTGGGTCTGTCACTACGGAGAAACGGGGCATGTAGACATTTGTTGACCTGGGCCCAAACCATCAGCTTATAAGATGGAGTCACATCACCACCAAGAAATCGTTGCAATGCATAGCGTGGATTCCTTTTTAAAAATTTGGTTGACAGCGACCAAGCACAATGTAGTTCTACAAACTGTGCGGAAGCATTTGCGTGCGGCCGGAATACATTACGAAGAAAATATTACGAATGGTTTGCACCAGGAACATAGACTTTCATTTTGCAATGAAATATATAAACTTTGACTGATGTAATTACGTTGTTATTTTTAATAATGAAAAATCTTTTGAGTCGGACAAGGATGGACGTAAAATACTATAATAATAGAACAACAGGTAAACGATATATTATACTTTGAATAAAGTGGTAACTTCAACCTGGGAGTCTCTGTGGGGCAGCATAGACTTGCTGGAATATGGTTACTAACATGACGAGTCGATTACAAAAAGTAATAGCTTACGAGGGTGGCCTACCTTTATACATTATTAAATAAAGTATAGGTAATTAATTTAATTCTATTTGTGAGTGATGTTATTGTTATTGCAGTTAGAAGTTATAATTGATTTTGATTTCTAACTAAGTAATTAACATGTTGATTCATCTCACAAACCTAAAAGTAACCCAAAACGTAAATAAAACATTACGTTCATACTTGACCGACTTTTAGCATACTTCACATCGATATTGGTTTTAAATTACTATAGGAGTAATAGGAGTAGATAAAGTATGTCAAATTTTTTTCCTCTTTTGTATACCTTCTGTTAACTTGATGTGTTAATTTTTTGACAAGCGTCTTATTTATTTCTTGCTTATTATAATAATTTATGAACTGCACAAAAGACAAATAAATAACTTCTAAAATAGAAAAGTGTTATTATTTTTGTTTTTTCTTGCTTATAATTATATTGTTTGAAAGTATGATAATTTTGACTGTATAAAGAAGACAAAATAAATAATTGCAAAAATAAAAAAGCAATCCCCCACTAGTATTAGAACTCACGCCATATTTAAGAACTTCAACACTATTACCACTCGGCCATCAGAACTATGTTGACGAATGTGAAATTTGCAACCCTATACGACTGGTAAGGTTATCTAGAAGTGTGAGTGAGTGTAGTAAGTGTGAGTGTATCTATTATCGGATAGCATCGGGTCGTATCTTTGTGTGTTATACATACGCGCGCATTAGTATGCTCTGCCAAGCGAATTATTTTTCCGAGTGTACTTGTCTTTAGTCTGCGCAACCCGTGTTCCTACTCCCCCCTTAACACCAGGGTGACCAGAGTAAAATGAACCCCAGACATAAACAAATTCGGGTCTATCAGGCCACAGACTATAAATATTCGATGAGTCACACCAGGGATACCTTACTAGTTACAAGAATCGTACGCATGAGATATTTTTAGGGTTCCGTACCTCAAAAGGAAAAACGGAACCTTTATAGGATCACTTTGTTTTTATTTGACTAGATGGAGCCTAGATTATTTAGGTTATTAAAAACCCCGCGGGAATTCTTTTATTTTGTGGGGTAAAAAATAGCTCGTGTCCATCTTCGGGATACTATTTCTGTACCTTTCGTTAAAATCAGTTAGGTGGATTGACTGTGAAAAAGTACAAGACAGACATTGAGACATGAAAAAATGTAATAGTTCCTATGCTTTCCTTTAGATTTCCGGTGCGATTCTAGTTTCTAGCACTTTGGTACCCCAATGTCTGTCATTATAATTAGTTTTATTTGTCCCCTCGTCGGGTGTAGGGGGACAGATCGAACTATTTATTCCTATCTGTCCTCCTGAGGGGACAGAGCAGGGGGACAGATAGGAAGAATTCGTTTTTTGAACTATGTACCCTACCCATTGCCACTTCAGCTTCGCAACCCGTTTAGCTACATCGATAATCTACTCTGGGTCTTCTACGGATCTCCTCATTTCTGATTTGATCACGTAGAGTATGTAATTCCAAGCATAGCTCTCTCCATCACCCGCTGAGTGACCCTGAGCTTTCTTATGAGGCCCAGAAAAAGCGTCATGTCTTGGATCCATTATTATATCATCTCTGGTATTATCTCGGAATCTTTACGTAGTAAGTAGTTAACTAGTATAATTCTATGCTGAAATTATAATATTTTAACTAGCTTTCAAGAGCACTTTTCTTTCTTCGAAGCTCTAAAAGGTATAATCATTGAATTTATTCCTACCTTATCTTTCTATCTATTATGACGTAATTCAAAGAGAGAATCAGCCACAAAGCAATTGCTAGAGGGAGGTCGTCCCAAGAGGGCGCCGCAAAGAATTTGATCAAAAAGAAAAATTGAAATGTGTGAGAGAAAATGAAATTATTTTACGAACCTCGCAGGTCCGTGGTGATTGTGAAATGGAAAAATGAAGGTGATTTTTTAAAAGAAGTATTTTTAAGCACTTTTTAGGGTTCCGTACATCAAAAGGAAAAACGGAACCCTTATATAGGATCACTTTGTCATCTGTCTGTCTGTCTGTCTGTCAAGAAACCTACAGGGTATTTTCCGTTGACCTAGAATCATGAAATTTGGCAGGTAGGTAGCTGTTATAGCACAAGTACAGGAATAAATCTGAAAGCCGCGAATTTGTGGTTACATCATTAAACAAAAATTAAAATGTGTTCCAATTTTCAAAGTAAGATAACAATACCAATTGGGGTATCATATGAAAGGACTTTGCCTGTACATTCTAAAACAGATTTTTATTTATTTTTATGCACAATAGTTTTTGATTTATCGTGCAAAATGTCGAAAAAATACCCTACGTACGAAATTCCGACCCGCACTTGGCTGGTTTTTATTTATTATCCGTCTTTGGGATGTAATATTTAGAAAACCAGTACGCGTGGCTACGTACTGAACTAACTCAGAATGAGAAGGATGTAGGTCATACTCCACCACGCTGGCCAATGTCAGATTAACCTTTGAGATAATTATGAAGAATTCTCAGGCATTTAGGTTTCCTCATGTTTTCCTTCACCTAAAACGCACATGATTCTCCGAAAAGTTAAAATTTGTAATCATTCTTTACTAGTTTTTATAGGTAGGTAATCCAAATTCATTAAATAACCCTGTGTTTCTTAGAAAAGTCCTAACAAAACATAGCGTAGATGTAGACGAAACACAACCTTGACTTTTGACCTTCGGAGCCTTATCCTGACAACATAACAAAACCTCTGTATAGAGTCTATAGCATTTCCTAAGCCAGTTCACTTGACCCCCCCTCAAGTTTGGCGCCCAAGGAATTTGTTCTTAGAAATCGAGAGTAGTCTTACAGACGGGGTTCAAGACAAAATGGTTGAAATGCTATCAGAGCTCTCCCCTTATCCAGTGAAGCGGTGAGAGGGTGACGTAAAAATAACATTATTTAATTGCATTTTATTCCGTTTTTTGTATAAAATTTATAAGTTAAGGGCAGGTGATCCTACCCTTACAACAGGTCACAGAATATATAGTATTTCGGAGAGTGTGCACGAGAGCTTTTTGACCTTGTTTCTCCTTCAACTTTCTACACTTGCTAGTAGGTCTGATTGCAGCCAAGCGCTAGTCTATTTTAAAAAAAACCGGCCAAGTGCGAGTCAGACTCGCGCACTGAGGGTTCCGCACTCGGGTATTTTTTCCAACATTTTGAACGATAAATCAAAAACTATTATACATAAAAATAAATAAAAATCTGTTTTAGAATGTACACCCCTTTCATAAGATACCCCGCTTGGTATGGTTATCTTACTTTGAAAATTGAAACACGTTTTAATTACCTATTCTTAAATGATGTAGGTAACCACAAATTCGCGGTTTTCAGATTTATTCCTGTACTTATGCTATAAAACCTATCTACCTACCAAATTTCATGATTCTAGGTCAACGGGAAGTACCCTATAGGTTTCATGACAGACACGACGGACGGACGGAAGGACGGACGGACGGACGGACAGACAGACAGACAACAAAGTGATCCTATAAAAGTTCCGTTTTTCCTTTTAGTTTTCTATGTCAACGGGAAGTACCCTATACTTAGATTTTTTGACAGATACGTGAGACAGACAGATAGACAGACAACGAAGTGATCCTATAAGTGTTCCGTTTTTCCTTTTGAGGTACGGAACCCTAAAACGGGCTCTTAACCGCTGGGCTATCACGGCATTTTATTCGAGTAAAGCTATTTAATTGATTGGTCTGAATTGCATCGACACCTGTTATCTGGAGGTTATCAGCGAATTTCGTGGTGCTATTTCACGGAGCAGCACCCGGCCTTAGACCTGCCGATTGCTGCTAAGCTGATTGTATCTGTGGCATTCTTGTGTTAAGTTACGGGCTTTGAAAGCCACTCTCTTGATTATAATTTCAAATGTTACTTTTCGTAGAAATCATTACTGTTGCATTCGTACAAAATGTCAAACCAGATTCCATCCGCATTAACGTGTCGTATTTAACGTGATGGGCTAAGAGTCCGCGAGGGCACGACCTTCGTTATTTTATAAAAGCTGAAATTTTCTATGCGCATTGTCCCCAACACAGATAGGAACGATCAGTGATTATGAAGGTTGGATCATCGTGGCTTTGGCATTAAAAATAATTAAAATTTAAGGGTGTCTGGCAGGGAGCTGCCACGATACTAAGTGTCTGGTAATGCATGGCGTGATTTCTAATACTAGATAATATAAAAAAACTACAATTTATACTTTGACGAAAGATTTTAAATATCTTAGTTAACTGTTATCTGCCAAAGCCACAATGATCCAAACTTCATAGACACTGATCGTTCCTCCCTGACCCCTGTGATGGGGACAATGCGCATAAAAACTTTCAGCTTTTATAAAATAACGAAGGTCTGGCCCTCATAGGCTCGCTCTATGATTGAAGGACAAATCAATAAACAAACAAACACACTTTCGCATTTTTAATACCTATATTAAATGGGTAAAACCTTAAAAATCCATATTAATATTATAAATGCGAAAGTGAGTCTGTCTGTCTGTCTGCTATCTTTTCACGGCCCAACAGTTTAACCGATTCTGACGAAATTTGGTACACGGTTAGCTTATATCCCGGGGATGGAAATAGGCTACTTTTTATCCCGGAAAATCAAAGAGTTCCCACGGGATTCCAAAAACCCATCCGCTTAAGCGATTTGTGGTACCGAGGTAGCTTGCGTCCCTGTAATTGATATAGGCAACTTTTTATCCCTGAAAATCAAACAGCTCCCACGGGATCTTTAAAACCCTAAATCGATCGACGAAGTCTCGGGCATTCTTTAGTAGTTTATAAAGCTATCTGCAGATATTCGTATTCCTAGAAAAGGCAACATTTTTCAACGAATTTATTCAGTTCTCGGAAAGTTATTCAATTTTACTTGGAACACGCTGCGAGAGATTCCTCGTGACGTAACGATGTTTATTGACTTCAGTCTATTTCTCCAATAAGTACGTAATCCAAACGTACAACATCGCAATGTAAAAGTGCATAAAAAAATTGGTTGTCTGTAAAGTCGGTTTACTGACGATAGTTGAACGTGACAACAAAGGCCGATTGTGCTTCTTTGTCGCTCGTTCCGCGCTCTCGCTTGCACTTCAAGCCTTACATGGAACGCCTCAGAGCGAGGTAACGCCGCATGAGTCATGTTTTTTCGTGCGTGCAGCCGGCTCTATCGAATTATAAGACGTTGTCACGTCAAAAAAATCAACTCGTATCCGACTCTAAAAAGTTACAACCACGTAACTACCTGGTTTTCAGTAATTTATATGTATAAAGTAAACAGAAAAGCACACACATGCACACACACACACACAAGCTTTTCTTTCTTTCTTTCTGACATAACACCTATATTCATTGACTTTTAAATATAACATTGTTCTTTTTTTTTTCTTTAATAATTTCTCGATCTGGTGGCCGTTAACAACTGTAACACAGTTTCTAACTAATGCAGTTGTTACCGTTCTTTACTTTGAATGCGATGTAAAGAGAAAGATAAAGATTTTTTTTCATTTTTCAATTAAAATCACTTGCTTTGCTTGAAATCATCAAACCTTGAGGGAACTTGTTTGCCTGACAGTTCTCCATAATATTCTCAAAGGTGTGGGAAGTCTGCCAATCCGTAGACCGTACTTGGCCAGGGTGGTAGACTATGGCCAAAACCCTTCTCACTGTGAGAAGAGACCCGTGCTCTGTAGTGAGCCGGCGATGGGTTGATCATGATTTTCGACATAGCCTGTTTCAAACCCGCACTCTAAATTTCACCGACAGAAAACATCGCTAAAATGATTTTTTGTGCTATTCCTGTGATATTCCAGCCGCTTTCAGCGACGCAAAGTGCCAGCCACCCGTAGACTTAAGGCGAAGCTGAAATTACCAAAATATTATGGAATAAAAAGGAATAGAAATGTTATAAACATGTTTTAAACCTTTATTATAATATTATGCTTTCGAAACGTTAATTGAATCAATAATATCACTGTTTCGTCCTCCTTCCGTCCTTTTTAAATATATTTAAAACAAATCATAATATAGATCTTATTTTAGTAGGTATACTAGTAATTTATTATTGAATAACTAGTTGTTCAATCGTCTATAAATGTTCTGTTCAATAAATTTCCATGAATGAGGTATTTCTGGTTTTGTTTTACATTCACTATGAAGTTAAAAAAAGTTGTGGACTACAAAAAAATACATAAAAAATAAATGTAAATAAATTAAGATAAATCCATCGACATAATAATAGTACTTCATATATTTGGTACCTACTGGAAAATTATTTTGACGATTCAAAAGCACTTGTAAAAGTCTACTTGAATAAAAATGTATTCTATTCTATTCTAAATAAACTAACCTACCCTTAAATAAAATACCCAAAATAACACACGTTTGATCGTCAGCAGGCACGCACGCGTTGATCGCTTACGAATCGATCGATTGATTTACACATAGATCCCCCATTTCCACCTTACACACAACTATCGACCTTATTTCTTAATCCACAGAGTGCAAATCTCATCGCCATTCTTGATGCTAGAAAGCAAATACTCAAAACAACTTACAACTTTAATAAAATAACTTTAGGATTCAATTTTCCAGAAAAAACTTTAAAACTAGTAGTTTTCGTAAATGTATCATTGCAAAAGGAATCTAAGTGTGTAAAAATTACAGTTCATTTTTGTTTACAATAAGTTTTATTAGCGAGTGTGATTTAAAATCTGTAATAGCCATGTGTTTCAGGGGTCTTTGATGAAACTAATATATCGTTCGTATAAAAATCACGGTCGTGTGCTAGGCACCGACATCTATTCTATTGTACCTAGGTGGTGCTAGGTCACTTACCTACTAAAATCGGCGCTTCTTCTGCTTGAGGTCAAAACTTTTGACTTTAGCAGAGGCGTCAGGATAACCTAACCTGTAGGTATAACTGGTATTGTGTGGCACAGCTTTCAAAAAGAAATGTTTTTTTAACCTCCGACCCAAAAAGAGGGGTGTTATAAGTTTGACGTGTGTGTCTGTGTATCTGTGCGTCTGTGTATCTGTCTGTGGCCTCGTAGCTCCTAAACTAATGAACCGATTTTAGTTTAGTTTTTGTTGTTTGAAAAGTGGCTTGATCGAGAGTGTTCTTAGCTATAATCCAAGAAAATCTGTTCAGCCGTTTTAAAGTTATCAACTCTTATCTAGTTACTGTAACCTTCACTTGTCGGGGGTGTTATAAATTTTTAATTTACACTTGTTATTTCTTTCATTTCTTTCTAATACCAGCCTCCTCTTACTTGCACGAAGTGTATTTGAGAACGAAAATTTAAAACTCCCTACTTATCTATAAAAGTACCCACTGCCAGCCCAAAAGTAGAATGGAGCGAGATTTGACTATGGCACTTGTAAAATCTACGATGACCCCCAATTTTTAGGGTTCCGTACCTCAAAAGGAAAAACGGAACCCTTATAGGATCACCTTGTTGTCCGTCTGTCTGTCCGTCTGTCCGTCTGTCGTGTCTGTTAGGAAAACCTAAAGGGTACTTCCCGTTGACCTAGAATCATGAAATTTGGCAGGTAGGTAGAGCTTATAGTACAAGTAGAGGAAAAATCCGAAAACCGTAAATTTATGGTTACATTACACAACAAAAAAATTTAAATGTGTTTCAATTTTCAAGGTAAGATAACTATGCCAAGTGGGGTATCATATTATGAAAGGACTTTACTTGTACATTCTAAAACAGATTTTTATTTATTTTTAAACCTAATAGTTTTTGATCTATCGTGCAAAATGTTGGAAAAATACCCGAATACGGAACTCTCAGTGCGCGAGTCTGACTCGCACTTGGCCCACTTGGCCGGTTTTTTTCATATAAAATGTAGCCTATGTCACTCGCACCATAATAACGAATTGATTTACTTTTTCTCTTTGATCTACTTTGACTCATTTATCAAAATCGGCCCAATTATTTAGGCGCTACGGTGGAACACACAGAATCTGATTTACATACATACATAGATTCCTAAATCATAACCCTTCTTTTTGACTTTGCCGCAGTCAGGTAAAAGTTAGTATCAAATATTATGGGTGAGCTTTAATTTAATATGGGAATTCCATCTATCGCTGTGGCCTTTGGGGTCAAAAACCAGGTCTCAAGTTATATTTAACTGCAAACTCGTATCCCTTGAATGAAATCGTGAGTTCACGTCCTAGGCGAAACAATTAGATCCCTCAATTCAATTTGAACTATAGAACTGTTCATTGTAAAGTCCTTTTTCCTTTGCAACTAATTATTAGGGCTATCACATACTACCGATAGTAGGGTCACGATTTTCCTTTTTTTTATCTCAGCACGACGGCTTAAGTATGCTCGAGACGTCAAGTAGTTTTAGAAAAAAGACTACAATGTTACAATATCAGACTATCTACTAGTAGCCAAAGATAAAAACTCAGATAAGACAAGCTCATACTATTGTATTTTAAACAAGTGAGACAAATGCGTGTGATAGGTACTCATCCTACTTAATGTTACAAACGCGAAAGTTTGTATGTGTGGATGTTTGTTACTCTTTAACTCAAAATTTACTGCACCGATTTCGCTGAAATTTAGAATGGAGATAGATTATACCTTGGATTATGAGGCCAATTTTTATCTCGGAAAATCAATGAGTTCCCACGGGATTTTTAAAGACCTATACCTATCCACGGATACGAAGTTACGGGCATCAGCTAGTTTACTATAATCCACTAAAAAAGACAAATTTGTGTGGCTTAACATGCAGAAAGCGGTATGCACCACCCGCCCTGCCACTGCTAATCATGTAGAAAAAGCTGGCCACCAAGCAAGCCCCAACAACCACCACGCAACACCACACAAATCCAACAGAGCACACTCGACGCACGTTTCGCTCCGACACTGGAGCATTCTCAGGAGATGTAGACCTTACAATGCACAATTCTTCTTCTTCTTTGTCGTTACACTCTTGGCAGAGCGGTCGTGGTCATCATGAAGTGACGTTTTGGGGGGCAGATGTTACACGCCTCACGAGCATTCGCCACTTCTCCCTGCTGGTTGACATTCTGGTACATTCGTGCACGGCACCGCCCACAGCGGACTTAATTTGGTCGGTCCATCGCGTAGGCGACCTTCCTCGCCCTCTGGTACCCTCCACCTTGCCCTGCACGACAAGACGCTCAATGGAGTCACTCTCACGCCGGGAGACATGTCCGAAGAACTTTAGTATGCGACCCTGTACTAACGCCGAAAGACGTTGTTTAATGCCGAGTTCTTGGAGCAATGCACAATTACAAAGCAAAAAATCAAAAAGCAATAATTCTTTTTGAATTTTATGTCGAACTAGAGGATTCCCCGCGACTTCGTCCGCGTGGATTTAGATGATTATAGATCCCGTGGGAACTGTTTGATTTTCCGGGACGAAAAGTAGCCTATGTCCGTCCCCGGGATATAAGCTAACCCTGTACCAAATTTCGTCAAAATCGGTTACACTGTTGGGCCGTGAAAAGGTAGCAGACAGACAGATAGACAGACAGACAGACAGACAGATAGACATACAGACAGACACACTTTCGCATTCATAATATTAGTATAAATTTATCACGATATGTCCATTGTCATACACATTTTGTGATGTGATAAGCCAACAAAAAGTGACAATTACAGTCATAATTGATTTGCAGTAAAATATGCACTGCTCACCAAGGTAAAGATTTCGTTATCACTACAACATATTCTACATCTCAACATCTATAAAACAAAGTCGCTTCCCTATCTGTCTGTCCCTATATATTATGCTTAGATCTTTAAAACTACGTAACGGATTTTGATGCAATTTTTTTTAATAGATAGAGCTATTCAAGAGGACGGTTTATATGGATAATACATGCTCCTAAATCCACGCGAGCGTAGCTGCGGGCATCAACTAGTATGCTATAATAGAGTATCCGTAATATTTTTATGCTTTTGTCGTTCACTGATCGAAGTTTGGTTCTGTGGGTCCTCTTTTTACTCTCCATCTATTAAGAGTACTCAACCACAAAAAAAAAACCCTACATAACCTTGGTGTGGGGTAAAATCAACTTCAGCATTTCATAAAATCTTTCCGATTGCGCAAGAAAGGCATTTTAATAATATTGTCATTGTAAAAACTCATTTTAAGCTCTAAGCCCTTCATAATAAGGTTCTTTTTCATTATACGAAAAACTTTGGAAGATTCCAATAAGTAACACGCAAAAGGAGTGGGCATAAAGCTCTATACTGTATAATAAGTTGTGACATTTCATGCGGGGAAAATCGTTTTCTGCCCACACTTAAATATAATCCGTTACCTACGCAATACACTTATATAAATGTCACATTCATTTCAGGATACATTTATATAAGTCCAGGGGGCCTCAACGCGTAGTTCATTGAATTGAGAAGCTGAAGTGGTAATGGGTAGTTCGACAAATTAATAGACATTGGGGTCCGGTGCTAAAATGGTGAACTGGCACCGGTAAGCACAGTGTTGGAAGACGGAAAGACGACATTAAACCAGTCGCAGGAAGCCGCCTGAATTCAGGCGCAAGATCGTGACGTGTGGAAATTTCTACAAGAGATGAACACTTGAGCTATATTTTATCGCTTTTGTAGTACAAAACACAAGAACTAGGATAAACAATAGAATATAATGTTAAATCCGTATTTATAAGTAGCAATAGGAAACAGAAAAAAATCGGTCAATCATACATCATCGTACAAGAAATAACACTTTTTAATTTTTATGTTCCCATTTCGCTTTTTTTTGTTTGTTTTTAAAGCGGCAACAGAAATACACAATAAGAGAAAATTTCAACTTTCTAACTATTACGGTTCATGAGATACAGCTCCCTGACAAACAGACGGGCGGTCGGACGGACAGTGGAGGCTTAGTAATAAGGTTAAGGTAATAAGGTACCCTTCGGGTACGGAACCCTAAAAAAAATACTGACCTAAAAAAATTTACCTAGGCAGTGGTCAACTTCTTTGACAGTAGGAAATATTGCTTTAGTTTAATCTCCTCCCTTTATAAGAAGGGTCATGGTTGCTTTTTTAGAAAATTCGCAACACTAACACGTTTTGATTATTCAATTTTGCATCTTATTACATACGAAATAAGGTTGTATCAAATTGCTTTTACATGTATCGTGATAAACGTTCCCCAAGGCATTTGCGTAGGGTTGTCACTCTTGAAATTTTTTTTAATAAAGAAAGAAAATTTTCTTCATAACAAAAGAGATATCGTGTCAAGAGAATTACATGCCATTGATTACGGCCGTTCATGAACATTTGCAACACCAGAGGAAATTCATTGCCATCTTTTGTATCCACCCCTTGAAACCCACTGTGCTACCCCAAAATGTTTTATGGGGTTACCATATCATAGTTTTGACGTAACAGCTATAATATAATGGAATGTCTTTGGGTAACAACAAGTAGAAGCTAGACAAGAAGCTAACAAGAATACAAATACAGATATTTGTGTGTCAGAGTTTGTGGCAACCCTAGGGGATGTATCGAGCCGCTCAAGTTTTATTTGATTTTACAAGAATCAGTAAAAGCACTCTCTTCTCTGTATGGATGCTGTGCGCGTTGCGTCTAGGATTTTCACTTACATCTACTACAGAAGGCGGCTAAAGAAAAGTTTTCAAAACGAAGGATTTGGGAGATCTGAGCTTACTAAGCTTGGGTATATCGTTGAACTTGTTTCTTTTTTACAGAATATTCCATGCTAATCATGACTAATACTCCCCTTTCCCCTCCAATTAAGCGTAAAGCTTGTGCCAGGAGTGGGTACGACAATAGTGCAACGGGTGGGGTTTGAACCGCCGACCTCTCGGAATTTAGTCCGCTCCTCAACCGTTGAGCTATCGAGGCTCTATTAAATTAAAAAAATTAATTGATTTATTTGCAGGAACTATTGTACCTACTTTATTATATATTATTTTTTATCTTTTACTTTTATTTAAACCGGAATAATAGCCACAGTCAATTTCAATTCGACAGCCTATTTGCTAATTTATTTGCTACTGTTTTTAAAAAATAAAGTGTTATAATATTATGTATTATATTATTTACATCTACACTATTATGTAAAGAGGTAAAGTTTGTTAGTTTGTTTGTAGGGGGTAATCTCAGGAACTAGTGAACCGATTAGAAAATTCTTTCACCAGTAGAAACAATGACCTTCTAAAAGAAAGGTCATTGAGTAGAAAGCTACATTATTCCTTAGTAACATAGACGATATTTTTAATTCCAAAAAATTTTGAAATCTACGAAAATTGTAATTAGCCACCCTTGCGAAGCCGGAGCTGGTTGCTAGTAATTTATAAAACCTAAATTCCATTCTAGATCAAAATCTAGTGTTTCAGTCTCAATAGCTGCTTTTAGCTACTGAGACCACAATGCCTACGCATATTTCTTCAAAAAACTTTCTACGAACTGATCTAAGATATTTATGGCACTGCGTTGAAAAAGACGGAATGTTCCGACGTATATTGTTAATAGGCTATCAATGTAAAAGGCAAACAGACAACTTTCACAGGAAAGCGTTCATTGTTTTAATTTCGCTCCTAAAAACGGGCGGATTCGATAAACTTTTAAATTAATAGAGCATGTTTTTCACCGGCTTCGAGTAGTGATACCATGACAAAAAACTTTAAAGGATATTAGCTGATGTCAGTGGTTTATAAACTCTAGGAACTCTTTGATTTTCCAGGATAAAAAGTAGCCTATGTCCATTCCAAATTTCCGCCAAATCCGTACTGTAGTTTTTGCGTGAAAGTGTAACAAACATACACACATAAACACAAATACATAATACACATAAACTTTCACCTTTATAATATTAGTTTTTTTAATATTAGTGTGATCATCATGATCAACCCATCACTGGCCCACTACTGAGCACGGGTCTCTTCTCAGAATGAAAAGGGTTTTGGCTATAAGCCGCCACACTGCACTGGCCAAGTGCGGATTGGCAGACTTCACACACCTTTGTGAACATTATGGAGAACTCACAACTTGCAGGTTTTCTCACTACTTTTTCTTTCACCGTTAAAGCAAGTGATTTAATTACTAAAAAAACCGGCCAAGTGCGAGTCAGACTCGCGCACTGAGGGTTATTTTACGACCTTTTAAAACTTGGTAGTTAGATTTTCTTTTAGATATTTTTATTAGGTTTTCCATCGATAAAATTGGATAAGTTTTACCCTATCTCATAATATGTACAATTTATAAAGATTTTGTACTGTATCATATTATAACCACTGAAAACCCGACTTTCGTCTTAAAGTATGAAAATTGGAACTCCGGTTATATTCACGATAACTCCGGATTTACAAATGAACCTGTAAACCTTTGAAGCTCCGGAGTTACACCAAAATCGAAATTCCGGAGCTCAAGCCTTAATTCGGACTTATAGTAGTGATAATAAATAAAAAGTATAAAATCTATACTTTTCATTATATATTTTAACCTAATATGAATTTTTGAAATTCAAAGAATAGTTTAAATATGAATCTCCAATATGAGTGACTTTGTACAAAGGAGATCATTATTTTTGGGCCTTTTCTGAAAGTGCCGGCCAACGAAAAAAAATGGTACGGATCGTTAGAACTAGCCATTTGGAGTAATAGTTAATATGGCAGAAAAGTTGTAGGATTGCTCTGAACCAAGTTATACAAGGTCGAAGATTCGTCATTTTCATACATTTTATTGATTTCTAAAAGTGCTGGGAAACATAAAATAATGTTAGATATTGCTAGAACTAATGTTTTGAAGCAATTGTCATTATGGCCCGAAGGCTGTGGGGCCATTATATGTCGTGTTATACAAGTTATACAAAAAATTAATATACTTTGTATAATTAATTGTAACCGATTTTATGATTTTGTTACTGTTCTGATTGTTTTATACGAATTTGAATACACGTACAATTATTTTGACTCCCACGAAGTGCTGGATCAGCTGCAATGTGGACAAAATTCGTTTATACCTGGATTGTATGCGGCCTTGTAATACTAGGTGATCTCATCCAGCCATCTCCCAAACTTCTGCCACTGGGATATCTCCGGCGAGCTCTGTGATGAATGCACTATTTGGTTTTAAGTACTCTCCACCATAGTAACTACGGGCTTGCTTCAGTCGATAGCTGCCCAAAGCAACCTGCGTCGATTCTTCTGTGAATCTAGGAAAGTCATTGAACGAAGGATGTCGGCTTCCATAGCCTGGAAATGAGCTCTTCTTCTATTATTGTGTGTGATAACAAGTTCTGCTAAACTGTTTTGCGCATTGACCAGTTCATGGATTTTGTCAAGGAAATCACGTCTGTAGTACACGTTATTGTCTATCAGAACATGATAGCTGTTTAGCGATGTTACCGCGATCCTGAAATAATCGATCACGTTACTTAATGCCCGGTCACTCTGATCAATCCTGAGCAAACGAAAATCTCTTTTAAAGCAATTATTGTTCATCACTTCCACCATCCAGCGGCAAATGGTAACAAGCTTAGATTTATTGGTTTGGTCAGTAATTAGCTGGGTTTCATTTAAATGTTTTGTTTCTAGCATTTGTGTCACATAACCGCATGCCTCAAGAAAGAAAGGCTATCTATAAAGGGCATGTACAGATAGATACAAGCATATACATATATCTTCAGAAAAGCACTAATTACTTTTTTCAGTGAAAATCATACCCTAACCACAAGTTCCGAAACCAAAAAAACCTTTATATTTGTTGCGATGGAACAATAATCTACACGCTGCAGCAACTTACAATGCCTAGATTTTAAATGATACCTTAAATGATATAGAAGATTTTTACTGGATTTTTATCTTAGTCCATGGTTTTAGAGATACCATAAACAATCTTGAGGTAATCTTTCTTTCTTGAGGTGTGCGGTTATGTGGCACAAATGCCAGTAACAAAACATCAGTAAAAACCCAGCTAACTACTGACGAAGCCAATAAATCTAGACTTTTTACCATTTGCTGCTGGATAATGTAAATGATTAACGACCACTTTGGAAGAGATTTTTGTTTACCCAGGGTTATTCAGGATTTGTAACCGGACATTAAGTAACATGATCGATTATTTCAGGATTTTGTCAGCATTGCTGAACGGCTATCATGTTCTGATAGACAACAACGTGCATGCACGTGATTTTCTTGACGTAATCCATGAACGGCCAGTGAGCAAAACAGTTCAGCAGAACTTGTTATCACAAACTATATGTAATTATAATAGAAAGAGAGCTCATTTCCAGGCTATGGAAGCCAACAACCTCCGTTCAATGACTTTCCTAGATTCTCAGAAGAATTAACGCAGGTTGCTTTGGGCAGCTATCGACTGAAGCAAGCCCGTAGTTACTATGATGAACAGTACGTATAACCAAATGGTGCATTCATCACAGAGCTCGCCGGAGATATCCCAATTCCCAGTGGCAGAAGTTTGGGAGATGGCTGGATGAGATCACCTAGTATTACAAGGCCGCATACAATCCAGGTAGGTATAAACGAAATTGCAGCTGATCCAGCATTTCGTGGGAGTCAAAATAATTGTACGTGTATTCAAATTCGTATAAAACAATCAGAACAGTAACAAAATCATAAAATCGGTTACAATTAATTATACAAAGTATATTAATTTTTTGTATAACTTGTATAACACGACATATAATGGCCCCACAGCCTTCGGGTCATAATGACAATTGCTTCAAATCATTAGTTCTAGCAATATCTAACATTATTTTATGTTTCCCAGCACTTTTAGAAACCAATAAAATGTATGAGAATGACGAATCTTCGACCTTGTATAACTTGGTTCAGAGCAATCCTACAACTTTTCTGCCATATTAACTATTACTCCAAACGGCTAGTTCTAACGATCAGTACCATTTTTTTTCGTTGGCCGGCACTTTCAGAAAAGGCCCAAAAATGTATGGAGCTAGAATGATCTCCTTTGCATGCCTGATTATGTAAGGTGAAACATTTCTACTGGACAACATGTACTTAATAACATCTCACTGTAAAAAATGTTTCTGCAAATAAAAATCTTGAATCTATGGTCACCCTAGAGGCGAGTAACAATAGGTCGGGCGGGGTCGTTGACCCGGTCACGGGGTCGCGGCGCGGCCGAGCGGCTCCACCATTGTTTTATGGGATACGCAAATGTCATTAGCCCACTTCCTATCCTATGCTATATGGCTAGACGTTTGATGGTAGTATGTCCAACTATTTCTTACTAGATGATGCCCGCGACTACGTTCCCGTGGATATAGGTTTTTAAAAATCACGTGGGAACTCCTGGATTTTCCGGGATAAAAAGTAGCCTATGTGTTAATCCAGGATATGATCTATCTCCATTCCAAATTTGAGCCAAATCCGTCCTTGCGAGCATACCTTTACATTTTTACAAGCAACATCTTTATCCTGGATTCTTATCAGACACGACAGACAAACAGACGTACAGACGGACAGACAGACAGACAGAAAGACAACAAAAGGTATGGGTTCCGTTTTTCCTTTTGAGGTGCGGAACCCTAAAAAAAGCAAAAAATTCTAGCTAAGTTAGTCTTGAACAACATCCACAAATATGAAATTTTCTTACTGTGACTTATTCAATAGTACTTATTTTCTTTTTGTACGTAATTTTATACGTAAAAGCAAAAAGTTTACATAATACCAACAACTGAGATAAATAAGTAAGATAAAAAGACATTAACAAATTAAGATTAAGAACGTTTATTAGCAGTAAAGAAAGACAATAGAATCATTAATGTAATGTATAAACCACAGAATTCGAATTAAGCATAGAAGTATTTATAGGAACATGAGACAGATGTATAGTGGAACATCAGTGCGCATTGTTGTAAAAACTATTATATGTATGTATTTGCATAGTATTACAATTTTATTTTTTATGATTAAATTGCCATAAATCGGTGACACATTGTGCTAATATCTATTACCATAACTTTACATGCTAGAAATAATAATGCGAGTTTGAAGCTATACAGTACAGTTACTTTTTAGGAAATACCAAAACTAAATAACTTTGCTTTACCTAATTGAGTGCCTTTAAAAATAATATCTTACTTTTAATAATGCCTTATGAAAAATAGTTGACATTCCTACAGGATAAATTTTATATAGATGATTTTCTTGCTAATACTGAAATCGAATAGAATTAAACGAGCCCCTATGGCCGTGCCGCTAAGCCTTCCGGTACGATACCGTGTAGGAAATAAAAGAGTATGGTTTTAATGAAAACTGCCATACACCTTCCAGGTTAGCCCACTACCATCTTAGACTGCACCATCACTTACCACCAAGTGAGATTGCAGACTGCAGTTAAGGGCCAACTTGTATCCGAATAAAAAAAATGGTTAGAGGTCCGTGATAATGGTCATATGCGATGGTTTCTTGCGATTTTTTAATTGCAACAAATAGATACTATTTCTATCATTATTTCGAATTCTGTAGCAACAGACGAACGACTATTTACGTAATCGACTCCTTACAAAATAGTCAGCGATTAGTGAAACTAGCACTAGTTTTTGCCCGCGGCTTCGCCCACGTTACGCCCACTCGATTGCACCTATATGGAAGGTACCTACTAGATGTACATCTTTATTTATTTAGCAACTTAATCTTACAACAACAGGTATTGGGTAACTGCAGTCTACCAAGATTATTAGCGAAACTGACTTTTAGTAAAAATATAAGATAGTTTTATTTAATGTAGTTGGCATAAAGTCTGTCTGTCATACTGTCTGGTGGGAGGCTTCGGCCGTGGCTAGTTTACTTTACTACCACCCTACCGGCTAAGCCGTGTCGCCAAGCGATTTAGCGTTCCGGTACGATGCCCTGTAGAAACCAAAGGGGTACTTAGGGTTTATTAAAAAAACGGCCATACCTCTTCCAGGTTAGCCCGCTTTTATCTTAGACTGCATCATCACTTACCACCAGGTGAGATTGCAATCAAGGGCTAAGTGTCTGAATAAAAAAAAGCTAGTTGGCCGCGCATAAAGTATCATATTATGTTTCTTTCTAAATAAAGTTTTATCCTATTTAATATTATAAATGCGAAAGCTTGCATCATGTATAGATGGATGTTTGTTAACTCTTTCACACAAACGCTACTGGACGGATTTTGGTGAAATTTGGAATGTAGGTAGATTATAACCTGGATTAACACACAGATTACTTTTTATCCGGGAAAAATAATGAGTTCCTACGGGATTTACACCTTACACTCAAAACTCAAGTCTGAACATTCGCCAGAAAAAGCTCACTTACCCACTGGTTACGTAAACCGCTTATTTATAACCACACTTACAATATCCAGCCGATACAACGGGTTCCCATCATAATTTTATATTTAAAACCCGTCAGCTGCCAAACCTTTTGTTAATTTTGGCGCGCTTTATGATCGCCTATAAATCCGCCATATTGGCCATAGACTAAGCGAAAAAAAATGGGTAATTAACAGTTTTCTTATCATAAATACTTTTATGTAAAAAGAAAAGGTGACTGATTGACTGACCAACACACAGCTCAAACTACTGGACAGATCGGGCTGATTGACATGCAGTCTGCAGCTTAATGTAGACGTCCGCTAAGGAAGGATTTTTGAAAATTCAACCACTAAGGGGGTAAAATAGGGGTTTGAAATTTAGGTAGTCTACACGGATGACGTCACAGGCATAAGCTTTAGGTATAGCGTGTAACTGCGGTAGGCTCCTGCGGTAGTGGGGTAGTGCAGTGGTGTGGGAGGGTATCAGTAGAGTCAAAAGTTGACGAATCACTGAGCTGATGAGCTCTCGCGTCACAGATCGTACAGACACACAGTTCACGACAGTTAGGGAACTTCTAACAAAACGTGGAGGCTTTGACGTCATTGGCAGGCGTCAAATGTTACTACATTATGACGCAAGTAGCCTTAGGTCGAAATCTACAGAGCGCACTTTGACTTTGCTTAGAATTAAGTTAAAACGAGACAGATTTATGCCAGCGCGGTATAACGCTGTCTCGTTTTAACTGAGCAAACTCAAAGTGCGCTCTGTAGATTTCGACCTAAGGCTACTTGCATCAAATGTAGTAACATTTGACGCCTGCCAATGACGCCAAATCTTTAGCCTTAAATGAGCCTTATTTTTCTTTGACTTTACGTCAGCATAGCCTAATATTTGATATAATACCGAAAACAAGCGGAGAGTTCCTTTGCTCTAGTTCACTCAGGTACAGATCAGTCAAAGGTCAAAAGATTGATCAAAAAGTTTGTACCTAGTCTACAGGTTTTTTAGTCTGTGCATCAGCTGTGGTCGACGCGGCGTCGCAAGATGGCCGCGGTAATGACGAAAAGGGCGCGAAATAGTAAACCGCTCGTTATTTTGTATTTAACGAACCTAATATTAGGTTTCGGGGCAAGGCACTCGGGAATTTATATTCTCGGGGTTGTTTCCGACCGATAGGTATTTTAGATTGGGGTTTCGCTAAAAATGGAAGTTTCGTAACGATGAACTCGAGCGGTTTTTAGGGTTCCGTTACCGAAGGGCCCTACTACTACTACGAGACCCTATTACTAAGCATACGCCGTCCGTCCACCCGTCTGTCAGCGGGCTATATCTCATGAACCCTAAATAGGTAGAGTTAAAACTTTCACAGAGTGTGTATTCCTGTTGCTGCCACAACAACAAATAATAAAAATTTCAAAATGGCCGCCATGTAAATAAAAAAATTAAGTAAGAAGTAAGTATGTACATAATCTTGTACGATGTTACGAAACCCTTACCCTTACCCTACTTATATTGAATTGAAAAACACTTCTACTTCTTCCTATGCTTCTCTACAATTGGAGGTTGGCGGTCATCTGCGGCGGACCTGCCTACTATGTTAACCAGTAACCTTCTTTATTGTATACTTCGTTAACCAGTAAACTTCTTTATTGTGTACGACGTTAACCAGTAACCTTCTCTGCTGTGTACTACGTTAACCAGTAACCTTCTTTACTGTGCACTACGTTAACTAGTAATCTTCTTTACTGTGCACTACCAGTAAGCTTCTTTGAGGGAGGGCTCCATCCGATGAATTTGCCACGGGCCTCTAACGATATAGTTATAACCTTATATCCAAGAGCAACGTATATCGGTTCATAATGATAATGATGATGATCTGAAGGAAACAGCACCGGCTATATCTGAGAACATGCCCCAAATCGAAGCGCGATATAATAAACCTAATCCTCTTAATTAAAACAGCGATGTTTGTTCAGAAAGTAAAGTTGAGAGCTCATTAATTCACAAAAACAAAAGCCCAGACAAGTTTCTGTCTCTAACGAAATTTCGCTATTATGCAAAACAATTGAGTCCAAGCGATCGAGGGTGGTCAACGGAGCGTGGAAGGTTCGCGAAAATGTCGCCGTTTAGCATTTTGTCTTCTGACATTTCGGCGCGCCATTTTGAATGCCACTACGTAGCTGTATGACCGGAGACTTTACGTTTCCTTCGATCTCTTTCAGGGACAGGGCAAACTTAAATCCCTACGTAACAAGGTATATTTTTATTAGGGTTCCTTGATACAACAACTAACTTTTTTTATTTTATACCCTGTAAGTATACCTGCCTTTTATAGAATACTGAAGTAGGCTTTGAGATAATATATGTTGTTTATTACTTAATGTATTTAAGTGTACTTACGATATTCACAAATACTATAAATACTTAAAAATAAAAATTACAAAACGAAAATGTCACTGCAACGAGGCGGGTGCCCAGAACGCTGGCTGCGTAACCTCGTTGAATGGCCAGACTATATGCTGACCGATGTAACTGCCAGACCTCCGGTCACCCGTGGACTCCACGAGACGGGATGACCGGATAATTATACTATTATATTATAATGCATCTTGGTTTAGGCTTTTTACATGCCTTATTATGGTTATTCAAAAATAACCATACCAAAGTGATACTATAAAATTTTAACTTCTTTATACACACCCACTGTATTGTATTGTATTGCATACAAGGAATCTAGCCATTTTAAAAATAAACTAAGGGCCTGTTTCCCAACCGCCAGATCTAACGAACAGCGTTATAACTTTTTTGTATTGGGAATCTTTCAAAATGTCAAGTTCAGAGAATTAGCGCTGCAATGGCAGCGGGCCATGCCCGTCGTAAAAGTTCTGGGAGTGGAAATCGCGTACCGGCAAGCGCAGCGTGGGATGACCTCCAGACCGTTGGACCGACGCGACTGGTGTCGGTGCTTTAGGTACAATATATGAGGAAAGCGGAGGAGCATGTATGGTGACGCACTCTTCAAAATGCTCTATATTCACTAACTAGCGACCCGCCCCGGCTTCGCACGGGTAGCTTATTACAATTTTCGTACGGATCTCTATTTTTTTGAAAATAAAATAATAGCCTATGTTACTGAGGAATAATGTGGTTTTCTACTGGTGACAGAAATTTCAAAATCAGTTCAGTAGTTTCAGAGATTGCTTCGTACAAGCAAACTTACAAACTTTATACATTAAAGGTGCCCACGCACCACAACTGCACTGCAGCGGAACTGCGCGTCGCGTCAGCGCCCCGCACGATATTCTCTCCAGTGCAGTTCAAGTGCGTGGGCATCTTAAAGCTACATTGAAATGGTAGACGCTTACAGGCTGATGGATGAATAAATAATAACAGTAACAGAAACGTCCGAAAGTAGAACAGCACCATCAAAATCGAATACACCAGTATTTAACGTCAGTATAATATCTTAATTCGGGTAGCATTGGATATATGAAGCAATTGGGTTGAAGCGATTAAGGGTGGCTATCCGACCGTGCGAGGATTTCAGGCTAAATGCCGATATGTAGCATTTGTATTCTGACATTAACATAGTGTTCCCTTTTTGATGGTAACATATCCCCAGGGTATTGTTGACTTTTCGGAAAGTTCAAGTTTTGCCAATAAATTATTCTAATTGCCCGGCCATGACGTAAGGATTAAGAATCATAAATGTCTGTTAATGTGTGTGTGTTTGTGTGTGTTTATCGGTTCATCGGTCACCTCATAACAGTATAACAGTTACTCGATAAATGTTCGCCTATATAAAATACTAGAAGATGCCAGCGACTTCGTCCGCGTGGATTTAGGTTTTTAAAGATCTCGTGGGAACTGTTTCATTTTCCGGGATAAAAAGTTGAAGAATAAAAAGATGTTAATTACAGAGACGCAAGCTACCTCGATACCTTTCATACAAATCAGTTAAGCGGATGGGTTTTTGGGAATCCCGTGGGAACTCTTTGATTATCCGGGTTAAAAAGTAGCCTATGTCCGTCCCCGGGATATAAGCTAACCCTGTACCAAACGTCAGAATCGAATCGGTAAAACTGTTGGGCGGCGAAAAGGTAGCAGACAAACAGTCAGACACATTTTCGCATTTATAATATTAAGTATGGATAGTATGGATGTATTTCGATAAATGAGTGTTTATCTTTGGATTTTTCTGGCGGTGCCTGTATTTTCCATACTAATGTTAAATCCGCGAAAGTATGGCTGATGTCTCTCTTACCTTTCATGACCCATCTATATTTTTATGACCCATCCGTTTATCTGATTTTGACAGATACAGAGATATAGTTAGAAAGTTGCATCCCGGAGACGGACATGACAGGAAAAACTGACTGCCATATCAATAACTAAATCAGGGGGCACGGCAGTGCCCCCGCCAAGACGAGCCAAACGGCGGCCGGGGCGCTACGTACCTTTTTCGCGAAGTGTTTCGCCGTATTTTCGACCCGTCATAACTTCGGTCTGGATGACGCTAGAAAGCTGAAATTTTCAGTATAAGGTGTCCTCAGCAAATTTACCAAATGTACTAAGTATCAAATATCTAGCTTTTATGGTTACAGATTTATTGATACCTAAAATACGCCGTTTTCGTCCCTCACTGATGATCATCACAATTCATAGTCTGTAATTCTAGGGTACTTCCAGAAGTTCTAGAAGGCTGAAATTTGGTATGTGGACTAGAAATTGCATAAAAACTACAGGAAAATTGAGAAATTGGAATTTCCCCCCCTCTACGCCTCTTATGAGAAAAGCAAATCTGTAAATTCTGTCGCTAGAATGCTGATATTTTCAGGATAAGATGTCCTTGGCAGATTGATTAAACGCATTGAGTATCAATTGTCTAGCTTTTATAGTTTCAGATTTATTGACAGTCAAAACTTCTAGTCCGTAATTCTAGGGTACTTCCCGAAGTCCTAGAAGACTGAAATTTGGTATGTAGACAAGAAATTGCATACAAACTACAGGAAAATTGAGAAATTGGAATTTCCCCCCCTCTACGCCTCTTATGAGAAAAGCAAATCTGTAAATTCTGTTGCTAGAATGCTGATATTTTCAGGATAAGATGTCCTTGGCAGATTGATTAAACGAATTGAGTATCAATTTTCTAGCTTTTATAGTTTCAGATTTATTGACAGTCAAAACTTCTAGTCTGTAATTCTAGGGTACTTCCAGAAGTCCTAGAAGGCTGAAATTTGGTAAGTAGACTAGAAATTGCATACAAACTACAGGAAAATTGAGAAATTGGAATTTCCCCCCCTCTACGCCTCTTATGAGAAAAGCAAATCTGTAAATTCTGTCGCTAGAATGCTGATATTTTCAGGATAAGATGTCCTTGGCAGATTAATTAAACGCATTGAGTATCAATTGTCTAGCTTTTATAGTTTCAGATTTATTGACAGTCAAAACTTCTAGTCTGTAATTCTAGGGTACTTCCAGAAGTCCTAGAAGGTTGAAATTTGGTAAGTAGACTAGAAATTGCATACAAACTACAGAAAAATTGAGAAATTGGAATTTCCCCCCCTCTACGCCTCTTATCAGAAAAGCAAATCTGTAAATTCTGTCGCTAGAATGCTGATATTTTCAGGATAAGATGTCCTTGGCAGATTTATTAAACGCATTGAGTATCGATTGTCTAGCTTTTATAGTTTCAGATTTATTGACAGTCAAAACTTCTAGTCTGTAATTCTAGGGTACTTTCCGAAGTCCTAGAAGACTAAAATTTGGTATGTAGACTAGAAATTGCATACAAACTACAGAAAAATTGAGAAATTGGAATTTCCCCCCCTCTACGCCTCTTATGAGAAAAGCAAATCTGTAAATTCTGTCGCTAGAATGCTGATATTTTCAGGATAAGATGTCCTTGGCAGATTTATTAAACGTATTGAGTATCGATTGTCTAGCTTTTATAGTTTCAGATTTATTGGCAGTCAAAACTTCTAGTCTGTAATTCTAGGGTACTTCCTAAAGTCCTAGAAGACTGAAATTTGGTATGTAGACTAGAAATTGTATACAAACTACAGGAAAATTAAGAAATTGGAATTTTCCCCCCTCTACGCCTCTTATGAGAAAAGCAAATCTGTAAATTCTGTCGCTAGAATGCTGATATTTTCAGGATAAGATGTCCTTGGCAGATTTATTAAACGCACTGAGTATCAATTGTCTAGCTTTTATAGTTTCAGAGTTATTGACAGTCAAAACTTCTAGTCTGTAATTCTAGGGTACTTCCCGAAGTCCTAGAAGACTAAAATTTGGCATTAAGTAGGAATTTCAAGAATTATGAACAACAGATAAATTAAGAAATCGGGTCCCCCTTCATCCTCTCGTATATGAGATGCATATCTGTAAAATCTGTTGCTCGAATTCTAAAGTTTTCAGGATAAGATGTCCGTGGCAGATTTATCAAACGTACCAAGTATCTGTGTTTCCTGAAGTCCTAAAAGACTGAAATTTGGTATATCTGCTTCAAAATTGAGTTGCAAGATTCCACCCGAACAAACATATTTACATACGAGAACATTGCAAGTTGAATAAAAGCTTTTAAAAAAAGAGGTAACGATAGAGAGTGGGCCATGAAAATGATGTACCTACAAAAAATAGATCCAAAAAAATCTAGGGCACCTGCCAAAAATAAATGAAATACCACCAAAAACATTTCATGTAAAAAGGTAGCCAAGACTCACAAGTTCATAATGTTTTCACTGTTAAAAAGTTATGAGATCTCTAATAGAGCCAAGCCCCTAGCTGAGCTTAGATTTGTGCTGGCCATGGGACCTATCCGAAGTCCAAAGTAATATACTTAGCTCTTAAATGTTCTTGAGTGTATCACATTTATAACAATAAATAATAAATCACTCTACTTACAAGCTCTGATTCTACAAACCCTATATCTTGGTAAAAAAAGTACGGCTTGGCCGTTTACAGTTCGTGGATTTTTTATCTGTAATGACATTTAAGCCCGGAATAGCTTCTGCGACCATCACGAAGTACAATACAAATTAGTAATTGTCAAACAAACTATTCCTTAAGGCCTTAAAATATGTTATGTCATGTAATAGTTTTACGAACATTAAACGGCCAAGCCGTCCTTTTTTTACCAAGATGTAGGGTTTGTAGAATCAGAGCTTGTAAGTAGAGTGATTTGTTATTTATTGTTATAAATGTGATACAGTCAAGAACATTTAAGAGCTAAGTATATTACTTTGGACTTCGGATAGGTCCCATGGCCAGCACAAATCCAAGCTCAGCTAGGGGCTTGGCTCTATTAGAGATCTCATAACTTTTTAACAGTGAAAACATTATGAACTTGTGAGTCTTGGCTACCTTTTTACATGAAATGTTTTTGGTGGTATAAATATAGCTCAAACTACTGCAGCTAGAATCATGAGATTTTGTATGTAAATAGGTTCGCTCCCTTAAGAAAGGATTTAAATATGTTCGAAATTTTAATTCAATCGAGACGCTCACGAAAATTAAAAAGTGTAAATAACACCCCCGACAAGTGAAGGTTACAGTAAATAGAAAAGAGCTGATAACTTTCAAACGGCTGAACTGATTTTCTTGGATTATAGCTATGAACACTCTCGATCAAGCCACCTTTCAAACAAAAAAAAACTAAATTAAAATCGGTTCATTAGTTTAGGAGCTACGATGCCACAGACAGATACACAGATACACACGTTAAACTTATAACACCCCTCTTTTTGGGTCGGGGGTTAAAAACTAGGTAGGCACCTATTTGAAGTAGCTTAAATATTTAATGTCCTTATTCTTTACCACCGAGAAGAAATTTGCCCTATTTCTGACCTTTCGAAGCCATTTCCTAAATCAGTCTCAAGGGAGTTACACCAATTTACCATCGAAAAATTGACATTCATTAAGTTATTTACGTTTATTAAACGAATTTTGTTCTTAGTGACTTTACTAAAAAAACTAACCTTTCTAAAAAGTCAAGACCCTAATTTCAAACCTTTTGGGTCATTCGAAATGTCGAATATTTCTACCCTTCGAGTAGGTGGGTTGGTACAGCCTAAGTTCCGCACTGCCCAATTAGAGAATGAACAATCGAGCTAAATAGATGTAATAATACTTAGGTACTTACTATACCTACTTTGTATGATTGAGATGAAAACTTTTGTTAGAAATGAATACTTAGGTAAATATACTTTCAAAAAATGAGGATAGGACAAGGCAAGCAATGCTTGATTTTCCTAGCATGGAAAATTCGAAAAATTTGGCTTTAGGTATTCCTTGTTAAGATTATAAAGGGACAACACAACAAACACTCTGACTGTACAAAATTTGAGTTTCCTAGGTCCAAAAGTTAAGGCTGCGCGTTGATGAATTACTCAGTGAGTGAGTCAGGAATTTTTATTCTTATTGTATGAGACGATGTCCTGAACCCTACTGATTTGGTGATAAAATTCAAAATTCAAATAAAATATTAATAAAATATTTTTATTCAATTAAACTTTTACAAGTACTTTTGAATCGTCAAGAACATCTACCACTGGTTCGGAATGCCTTTCCTACCGAGAAGAAGAAACTCGGCGGTTGCTCTTTTGAAAGATACATAATTAATGATTAAACGAACTTGCCTGTGAGTGAAGTTCTATCATAGTTATACGAAGACCTCCGAAACAAGTGTCAATTAAATAACACCCCCGACAAGTGAAGGTTACAGTAACTAGAATAGAGCTGATAACTTTCAAACGGCTGAGCCGATTTTCTTGAATTATAGCTAAGAACACTCTCGATCAAGCCACCTTTCAAACAAAAAAAACTAAATTAAAATCGGTTCATTAGTTTAGGAGCTACGATGCCACAGACAGATACACACGTCAAACTTATAACACCCCTCTTTTTGGGTCGGGAGTTAAAAATTATTGCTATTCGCACATGCGTTGCAGGAATTCTTAGGAAAAACTTCATGCTTGTTACGTTTAATTAGAAATTGAAACATTTTCAATACAAATGTACCTAACCCGGAAGACACCGTTTCGCGAAATTAATGATAATATCGAGCGGGAACAAAGGTATACATTACTGTTTTATTGTTTTATTCATATTGTGGGTGTGCCGAATGTGCTCTGTATACGTATTATGTAAATCGCTGTACGTAATGTATGTAAAGTGTGGGCTTCGTTCGGACTTTCGGGACTCGGTTTTTACAACTGACGATGTTTGGGAGAAGTCAAAGCAAGAGTGAAAAGGCATCTTCTAAGCAAGCGCGCTCTATCTTATGCTGCATCATCACTTGCCAGAAGGTCTGATTGCAGCCAAACGCTAGTGTAGGTATAAATTAAAAAAAAACATCTTCATCGTACAGATTTACTAACACATTCTCAGATCTTACAAATCCCACAATCAACAATCAAAAAGTGTAGGTATTAGGTACCCAACTTGAATAAATGATTTGAGCTTCAGTTTCAAAATTCTTTTTGATGCTGAAATATGGTGCATATTTTACATTCTCCTATGTCTATGTGTATGTGCATCTTTTCAGTAATGAAGATTGGCTGTCATCTCATTGTTTAATACTCTATCATGTGCTAAACGTAAAAGAGCTACGTAAGCTTCTGGGTGCGTTTCACTGACGGAGAGCTGGGCGGAGTAGAGCGGAGAAGAGCAGTGAAAAGTGGCAAGTGTTTCAATTGAAGCGGAGCGGGGTGGAATGGAGCTGAGCTGAGCTGAACAGAATAGAGAAAAATAAAAAAGTAATAGATTGTCCCTGATTTTTCCAATGAGCTTTATGCAATGCAATATTATCTTGCTTTCTTGTCTACCCCTGTTTTTTTTTTTTAATCCTTTTTCGCACAAAAAATCGTATCGTTCAACAAAATGGTTCCGTAGTGTGCGTTAGCATAAAATTGGAAATACATCTCAGCCCAGTTCCGATGTACGGGCGGCAGCAATAATATCTGTGCTATTGACCTTGTTTCATAATGTACACTGATATATTTGGACGCTATGATAATAGCTTAGGATCGATAACTTTACCTGCTCCATATTAGCATGAGATAGGAATCTCACGAGACAAATTTTCTTCACGTCCGAAACTCCTCGGTGATTGAAGACCAAAGTCTTCGAACAGTGCGTGTTGCCACTTGCCAGTGATAACAGAGCTCAGTCAGCGAGCTAATGCTTGGAGTTTGTCTACATGATCAAATCAGACATGAGAAGATCCAGAGTTAACCCCCCTCCCCCCCTCCCCCTCCCCCCTCTCAGGTGGATAAACGATATCAAACGAGACGCAAGGAGCCGCTGGACAGCGGCGGCGCGAGACCGTGGCGTGTGGAAGGCTCTACAAGAGACCTTTGTCCAGCATTGGACGCCTAATCGTTTGGTGATATAATGATATTGTATCTCTTTATTGCGGAGTTTAGATTAAGGATCCATAAATCACATATTAAAATCATCATCACCATTTTTTTCTTTAAAGAATATTAGCCATGTTAAATGACTAATATTCCCCTTTCCTCTCCAACTAAGCGTCAGGCTTGTGCTAGGAGTAGGTACGACAATAGTGCAACGGGCGGGGTTTGAACCGTCGACCTTTCGGTTTGCAGTCCACTCCTTTACCGGTTGAGCTATCGAGGCTCTATTTAAACGTCCACACTCCACAGCTAGCAGCAGCTATGTTTCCATTGACAAAACATCACTAGAATATCTCGAAACAGACATTATGACTAGATGCTAGAATCTAGATGGTCGTAGGAAATAAAGTTACCATCACATTACGGTTTTTGTAGCTCGCAGTACCTAATTAAATTATAGCCACTAAATCATCTTACAACAAATCTAACAATTCTGACCATCAATCAAAAGGTATACAATAGGTACCTTATACTTTGAATAAATGCTTTAGAGTTTAAGTTTATTTTAGTAGAGTCAAACATCATTACCGAGAGTACGTTCTTGGTGTGACTGTTAACCATTTAAAGGCACATAGCTTTATGAACGCGAATCGCCCAAGCGTGATGTTTTTGCTATAAAAATCACACAGACCGCGGGTCAAATTGGCCATTTGGACCCGAAATAAACTCGCGAGGGTTAGGGTACCTATATGTTCGCAAATAAAATACGTCGTCCCATTGTTATGAACTGACCCTTTAAGATATTTGAAATAAAATGATAAAGTTATGGTCACACAGAATGCGCGACGAAATGGGCGCAATTTATTACACCATACATACTACATCACCACTTACAATTTTTTTTATTCGTATACAAGTTAGCCCTTGATTGAATTCTCACCTGGTGGTAAGTGATTATGCAGTCTAAGATGGAAGAGGTAGGGCAGTTTTACTTAAGCCATACTCCTTTGGTTTCAACACGGCATCGTACCGGAATGCTCAATCGCTTGGCGGCACGACTTTGCTGGTAGGGTGATAACCAGCCACGGCCGAAGCCTCCCACCAGACCAGACCAGAGATTTAGAAATTATAAAATTCCAAACCCCTGTCGGGAATCGAACCCGGGACCTACCACTAATAAGACCACAATGTTTACCGCTGCGCCAGGAAGGCCGTCAACATTGAATGCGAACAAATGCGAACTGAATTGCACTTTATAGCGTCGTGATAAGAGTGATATTTATTTAAATATCTTTGCGGAGCGAGCCTTTTAACTGGAAGGTGGGTGCTATTAGAGCCATTACGTACGGTCGACTAGTCGCCCGGCAACTCAGTCGACGGCGACCGTTAGAATCTGTATTTCATATGGAAGTCGCCCTGTCTATCTGCACGCAGTCGCCACAACTCCGTGCTCAACGCAACTCACGGCAACTTCCATATAAATTACAGATTCTAACAGTCGCCGGCGATTGAGTTGCCGGGCGACTAGTCAACCATGCATAATGGGTCTTTTAACTATTCTGTGGTATTACAAAGGAATTTTACACATGTATGCGCGCGGTCGTAGTGATTCTCTTGTTGTGCAGCTTCCTCCGCGTTTTGTGTGTATCCTGCCTTAAAATAATAATATGTAATATATCCTCACATTGCCCATTGTTATGAACTGGCCGTAATATTATGTGAGCTTTGAAATTACTAGATGATAATTTTGGGAATCTTGAATGGTCCGTGAAATATGTAGGTAGGTCCTTAATATCACAAAGGCATTCAGCTTCAGAATTTTACTGGTAATGATAATGATTTATAGTGTAACTCTATATAGCGAAATTGAAGGGATCCGGTATTTTATCGCATTATAAAGAGTTTTCGCTAATTAGAGAGTAAAGAGTAACAAGGTTAACCAAACGAGAGCCTCGATAGCTCAACGGTTGAGGAGCGGACTGAATACCGCAAGGTCGGCGGTTCAAACCCCACCCGTTGCACTATTGTCGTACCCACTCCTGGCACAAGCTTTACGCTCAATTGGAGGGGAAAGGGGAGTATTAGCATGGCTAATATTCTTTAAAAAAAAAAAGAAAAAAACGAACCTTGGCCATTTTTATAATTTCGAAATATAGTTTACAGTTTACACTGTATTTGCAACTTTTTTCACATACTTAACTTACTCAAATAAAAAATATTAACTTAACTTACTCAAATAAAACATATTATTAAGCTATGCATCATCATCGTCAGAATGGGCGTCCACCGCTTGACATAGGTCCCTTGTAGGAACTTCCACACGGTCCTCCACCTTCCTCGTCCACCCGCTCCCCGCCGCCTTCTTCAGGTCATCGGTCCAGCGGGCAGGAGGTCGTCCCACACAGCGCTTACACGTACGCGGTCTCCACTCCAGAACACGTCTACCCCATCAGCCGTCCGTTCTGCGGCAGACATGGCCTGCCCATTACCACTTCAGCTTGCTAATCTTTTGAGCTATGTCGGTCGATTTTGTTCTTTTGCGAATTTACTCGTTCCGGATTTCATCCCTGAGAGTGATAACCAACATAGCTCGTTCCATAGCGCGCTGACTGACTTAGTTTGTGGACGAGGCCAACTGTCAATGTCCACGTTTCTGTTCCATACATCATCACTTCAAGTATATAGGTAATTCCTGAGAACTATTCAACGAGCTTCTATGAATAATCATCAGTACAGTTTCCTAGAAGCATCTCAAGCATTTAGGTATAATATTATCTTAGTCGATGGCTCTCCGATAACCCCACTGACAGACAAGCAAATATTTTCAATGCAATACTAATGAGTCATACATTATGTTTATGTTTTGGGAATTTAGATATGTAAGAGCTCCTATTATATTATATTGAACTTATGCCCGCGACTTCATCCGCATGAACGACACAAATAAATCCCTAATTTATCCTTTTAAGGGTTGAATTTTCAAAAATCTTTTCTTAGTGGATGTGTCTACGTCATAATAGCTATCTTCATGCAAAGTTTCAACTCGATCCGTTCAGTAGTTTGAGCATTGACAGATCAGTCAGTCAGTTAGTCGCTCGCACGCTCTTTAGCTTCTTAGCTTGGGTTGATGTCCGTGTGCGCAAACAATTTTTCTTTGTGAGATTCTGCTTCGTGATGAAATCAATTTACAACACATCCATATACTAATATTATAAATGCGAAAGTGTGTCTGTCTGTCTGTCTGCTACGTTTTCACGGCTCAACCGCTGAACCGATTTTAATGAAATTTGGTACAGACATGGGATACATCCCGGGGAAGGACATAGGCTTCTTTTTATCCCGGAAAATCAAGGAGTTCCTATGGGATTTTAAAAAAGCGAAATCCACGCGGGTGAAGCCGCGGGCATCCTCTGGTAAATAATAAGTACTTTCATTCACATGATACCTGTAAAATGATTTATATCTACTGAAAATCTACTAAAAGTCCTAAAAATGAAAATTACGTGTAAGAAAACAGAAAAAACCAAACGTCTACACTAAAACCACTAAAACTAAGTAATCTTATAAATAAGCAGCGATGAATGAGAGTGCGCGTGCGCAAAGAAACAGATGTCCCGGGTTCGATGCCCGGTTTTGGCAGCGCGCGGCGCGCACGCCTCTTTATAGGGGGCCTCAACGGGAGATACGGGATGTTCCAGAAACTTGCATCGCTTTTTAAAAATACCGTGGAAACTCTTTGATTTTCCTGGATAAAACTGGCCATATCCTTGCCCGGAATGCAAGCTATCTCTGTACCAAATTTCGACGGAGGGCCTTCAAAAGCTAGCAGACAGACTGACATACACACTTTCGAATTTATAATAAATAATAATGTTATAGCTGTGATTATATTATAGTATGGACTAGCTGTGCCCGCGACTTCGTTCGCGTGGAATAGTGACTTTTCGGGCAGCGTGATTCTTTAAATTGACATAACTTTTTTATTTATGAACCGATTGACATGAAATAAACACTAAATGTTAAGTGAAGCTTACTACAATATATTAGTGAAAACCGTATCTAAATCGAATAAGCCGTTTCTGATATTAGCGTGCACAAACACACAGACAAACAGACAAACAGACAAAAAAAATTAATTACAATTTCGGGTTCGGCATCGATTTAATAACAACCCCTGCTACTTTTTTTTATATATTTCCATTGTACAGACACCACTTTTCTACAATTTTATTATATGTAATAGATAAGTAGACTTTAGACTAAGGACTAATGCCCGCAACTTCATCCTCGTGGATTTAGGTTTTTAAAAATCCCGTGAAAACTCTTTGATTTTGCGGGATAAGAGTAGCCTTTGTCACTCTTCAGGTCTTTAACTATATTTATACAAAATATCACATATTGCCTTGCTCCGTTGCGTAGTGATTGCAGGACCAACCAACAAACTAACAAAACTTATAAGTGGTTACATTATGCTGATACATTATATTATGGGAAGACACTGCCTCCTGAAACACAGTTTTTACTTCATCAGGAGGCAGGGCCTCACACTAAAGTTTGTAAACACTGTTTTGTTAAGATAATAAAGATTTATTTATTTAAACACTAGCTGATTTAGGTTTTTTGAAATCCCGTGGGAACTCTTTGGTTTTCCGGGATAAAAAGTAGCCTATGTGCTAATCCAGGATATTATCTATCTCCATTCCGAACTTCAGCCAATTGCGTCCAGTAGTTTTTGCGTGAAGGAGTAACAAACATACACACACACACACACACACACACACATACAAACTTTCGCCTTTATAATATTAGTGTGATTTTCAAAAACGTAGTAGGTAATTAAGGAAAAGGTTTGAAAGAAACCTTTTATTTTTAGTTAGAAGAATAGTTTAGTAGTTTCAGTGATAATTCAGACAGTTTGAGACCACCCTATAGATGAGTTTTATTTTTACCTTGTTCATAAAACTGATTCTTTTGTTCTTTGATGTAAGGCCGTCTCCGCCACATGGCCTATGCGTAGCTGAAATAATACGCGGCGAAGAGCGAGCTGTCTTCCGGGCAGAGTGGTTCCGTGAATAGAATAATTACCTTGTAAAATTTATCCAATAGACGTTTGAACGTGCAAGTGCAAGTTACCCACTTGCACCACCAAGGTCATCATCATCATCATAATCAACTCATCGTTGGCACATACACACACACCCACACACACACACACACACGCAGGTCTCTTCTCAGAATGAGATTGGTGTAGGCCTTAGTCTGCCTAGCCTAGTGCGAATTGGCTTCACACACCTTTGAAAATACATATTATGGAGAACTCTTAGGCAAAATGGTTTTTCCACAATGTTTTCCTACTCCGCATGTCATATTTCATTGGCGTAAAACGTACGTAATTCCGAAAAATTAGAGGTGAGGCCCGGAATCGAACCCCCGATCTCCCAAATAGAAGGCCGACATTTTGAGCACTCGGCTATCAGCGCATAGCTCGGTTTGGTGGTAACATAACCGTAACAAAGCTTTATCTGACGTTTCAGTTTCAGCGCGCTGTGGTCATATTAGTGGGAGGTCTCGGGTTCGATTCCCGGCCGGGGAAATTTCGAATCTTATAATTTCTAAATTTTGTCTGTTCTGGTCTGGTGGAAGGCTTCGGCCCTAGCTACATAGTAACGACCCTACCAGCAAAGCCGTGCCGCCAAGCGATTTAGCGTTCCGGTACGACGTTGTGTAGAAACCAAAGGGGTATGGGTTTAATAAAACCTACCATATCTATTATGCTTTCCAGGTTAGCCCACTTCCATCTTAGACTGCATCATCACTTACCACCACGTGAGATCGCAGTCAAGGGCTAACTTGTATCAGAATTAAATAAAAATCAATCGACGCTACATAATCGCCACTATAAAATGGCGACAACAAGTGATTTCTTACTGGTAAGTAACTATGGTTACACGGGATTTTAAAAAACTAACGCCACGGGCGAAGTCGCGGGCGAAAGCTAGTAGGCATAACATAAAAGTCGTTGTAAAAAGTAATGTAAAGTATGATTTTGTATGCCACAAAATAGAGCATAGACAAAAGGTTACTAAATGGGAAAAGCATCAAGACATAATACGTGCATACAAATCTGAATGGCGAGCCTTCTTTTAGGGTTCCGTACCCGAAGGTGCCAACGGGACCCTAGTTACTAAGCCTCCGCTGTTTGCCCGTCTAACCGTCCGTCTGTCTATCCGTATATCTCAGTCTGTCAGTGAAATGTGCTTTATCCAATGAATTGTATTAATAAGTAGAAAGTTGAAAATTTTAGTGCCTATTTATATCGCCACCGCTATGCAAATATAAAAAGAAATTAAATGTAAGTATGTAGGTACATTAAGTATTATTTATAAACTAACAATACTAACTTAGCAATTTAGGAAAAAATGTTACTAATATACTAACAATCTATGGATGGCAACGTCTGAAATAAACGTTTATTTATTTATTATTTATTTATTTATTTATTATCTTGTACGGAACCCTTCATGTGCAAGGCCGATTCGCACTTGACCGGTTTTCGTGAAATTATACAACGAAAATAATGAGAAGCGTCGAGAGCTCGGTACTCAATGCTGCAATATGGCGCCGAGCCAGGGCTGACACAGAAACAGTTTTTATCACACTATCACACTAATATTATAAAGGAGAAAGTTTGTATGTGTGTGTGTGTGTGTGTGTGTGTGTGTGTGTGTGTGTGTATGTTTGTTACTCCTTCACGCAAAAACTACTGGACGGATTGGGCTGAAATTTAGAATGGAGATAGATTATACCCCGGATTAGCACATAGGCTACTTTTTATCCCGGAAAATCAAAGAGTTCCCACGGGAATTTTAAAAAACCTACATCCACGCGAACGAAGTCGCGGGTATCAGCTAGTATCTAATAAATGTAATAAATTAGTTTTGATAAGGTCAGGTCAAAAGAAAAATGTAGAAGTATATAAAAAAATATCTAAGGAAACACATCTTTGCATAGAAACCGATAGATGTTGATGTGCAAAAAGTTCTTTAGGCGCGTTGGGCGATTTTGGGTCTGGGTAACATTTTCAAGATTGCTTCACTGATGTTCATACTAGCCCACGACTGTTTAGGTTTTTCAAAATCCCGTGGAAATTCATTGATTTTTCGGGATAAAAAAGTAGCCTATGTGCTAACCCAAGATATTATCTATCTCTATTCCAAATTTCAGCTAAATCCGTCAAGAGGATACGTCGTTCGGACGCAATGGTGATTGGACGTGTCGCCAGCTGCGAGTCGCGCAATATTAAAGTGAACGGAAAAAACGTATACAGAAACTAAGGTGCTTTTTGAATTTTGCGGTTGGACATTGGACTACAGGGCTGTCAACAGTTATTTAAGTTTTACGCTTGAAGACCAGATAAGCATACTAATATTTTTGTGTAATTGTGAGCAAAGTGATAAATATATTTACTGTGAGGGTAAATTAGAAACACTCCATACTACGATGATTCTCCGGTCGCATTTGCCACAGCTAAGTGAACTTTTCGACACGGCTTATTAAGTCACTCTGGTCTAGTGGTGTGCAGTATAGAGATCACTTCATAAACTGGTTCAAACCCTCGCAAGTTTTTTAAAGTACTTTTTTTTTATTTTTTGGCTTTTCTTTTTGCTATCTATAAACTGTGAAAATGCCAAATAACTCTAAAAAAAAGGCTAAGCTGTGTAACGCTTGTCGTGAGGAAGTTCGGTCTGTAGCGGATCAAGCAAAATGCTCCATATGCAGCACGGTTTATCATAAGCCATGCGTATCCATGCCTAGCCACACAGATGCGGTTGCTCTGTTGCGTTGGGTTTGTCCTGAGTGTCAAAGCTCACGGCGCCGGGGTGGTGACAATTCTAACACTCCCGTAAGAAATGTTGAATCGGCTCGCTCATCTCTTACAGAGGATGAAGATACTCAGTGCTCCGCGAATACGGCAAGCTCGTCAAACATTGAAAATACTGCTGAGGATGACATTATTAAGCGCATAGGGGACAAAATTGACACAAAGGTAGTTTGCAAATTCGACGCTATGAAAAGGGAACTGATGTCGGACTTGAAAGAGGATATAAAATTACTTGTACAGGCAGAAGTAAAAAAACACCTGGATACGTTAAAGACAGAATTTAATGACACCACCGAATTTTTGGCTGCGAATCAAGATGACCTTAAAAAGCTATTGGCCTGCAAGGACAAGGAAATAGAAAGTCTTTCCATAAAATGTGCAGAAATGGAATCTAACATCCGGATAATGAGTAAGAAATATGATGAAATTGACAGACAGGGCCGAAGTAAAAATATAGAGATTCAAATGGTATCTGAAAAGAAAAACGAAAATGTGCTTCAACTCTTCAAAAATATCTGCAACACGGTCGGATATGATATATCGGATACCGATATTAACGCTTGCAGAAGAGTCGCAAAATTTGATCAAAAGTCTCGGCGACCCCGTAACATAATTGTCACATTATCTTCTACAACTCATCGGGACAGCATTTTGTCGGCTGTTTATCGATACAATAAAGCGCACAAAGGCAATGTCTTAAATTGTAGCGATATTGGCATAAAGGACGATAAATCAACTGTATATGTTGTGGAACATCTTTCTACAGAATGCAAAGCGCTTTTTGCTGCAGCAAGAAAGTTAAAAAAGGAGAAGTCCTATCAGTTTGCTTGGGTTAAATACGGCAGAGTGTATATGAGGAAAAACGAAGAATCGGGAGCTATTCTCATAAAATCCTTGGATAGTCTAAGCAAACTGGAATAGTTTTAGTATCAGTCGTTTAGTTTATTTTATTTGGTAACTTAAATGAATTAGTGATTTTTTAATAATGAATATATACTATCAAAATGTCAACGGTCTAAGGACTAAAACGAAGGAGTTACTTTTAAATATAAGCAACAATGATTATGATATTATATGTCTAACGGAGACCAACATTGATTGTGGTGTTTTCTCTGATGAATTGGTCGATAACAGGTATATTGTGTTCCGACGTGATAGGCATACTAGTAGTAATACGAAAATCAGCGGGGGTGGAGTACTAGTTGCCATCAAAAAAGGGATAGGTTATCTAAGACAGTACGCATGGGAGAGTCAATTTGAAGAATTGTGGATAACCATTATGCCTAATCCTCTAGTCAGCACTTACCAAATACATCTGTGTACATGTTACCTTCCACCTTACTTTAATTCTAGCGTGTTATCGGACTTCTATGAGAATTGTTATAAAATAATGATGGATAACAACAATATTAACATTCCATTTCTTATAATTGGCGATTTAAATACTCCAAATATTACGTGGTCTAAGAGTAATCAAAATTCTACTGTAATTCCAAAAGATCCTCGGGATACTAAAGCCTCGCTTCTGATCGACTCCATGGCTCTATGTAATCTTAAGCAACATAATTATTTAGTCAACAAGAATGGTAGAATCCTCGACTTGGTGCTTTCACGTCAATTGAATTGTTCACTTGCGGATACAGAACCCTTAATAAGTCCTGATGATCATCATCCTCCATTTGAGGTAGATGTAGATATCGATAGTGGTATAAACAGGCGACAGTTGAAACATAATATTGGTGCTAAGCGTCTCAACTTTCATAAGGGTAATTACGTAGAAATTAAAAAGGAACTAAGCAATATTAATTGGGAAGCGAGGTTGTCCAATAAAAGTCCAGATGAAATGGTGAGTGTTTTTTATAATATAGTGAACAAAATAATCCTACGCCATACGCCATTTTCCAAGGATCCTACTTTAGATTATCCTATTTGGTATAATTATCCGCTGATTCGCTGTATTGAAGAAAAGCGCCAATATCATTTACGTTATAAAAAATTCAATAATCCGCGTGACTATGATACGTTTAGCATGCTTAGAGCTAGGTGCAAGAGACTTATGACTAAATGCTATGCTAATTTCACCAGCAATGCAGAAGAATCTTTAAAAGAAAATCCTAAAACATTTTGGAGATACCTTAATGCCAAAAAGAATGTCAACTATGTTCCTGATACTATGACCTATAATGGCGAATCTGCAAGTGACGGGGGGGGAAATTTGTGACTTATTTGCTGCTTTCTTTAACTCTGTGTATACTCATAGTACTACTTCTTATATTGACCTAGATCCAAGTATCGCCAATACCAATAATTCAGTGCTATCTGACTTAAAAATAAATCGAAAGCAGGTTAGCAAAAAGCTACATCAATTGGATGGCAACAAAAGCACCGGTCCAGATGGATTACCGCCACACTTTATAAAATTATGTGCTAATGAACTGTCTATGCCACTCAGTATTATATTCAACGAATCACTTAATACTGGCATTTTTCCAACAGCTTGGAAAACGGCCTATGTAATTCCTGTATTTAAGTCGGGAGATAAAAACAATTGTGAAAACTATCGCCCTATAAGTCTGCTTTCATGTATAGCAAAGGTATTTGAATGCTTTGTGTATGATGCTTTATACAGCCATGTCAAGCCAGATATATGCATTGAACAGCACGGATTCTGCAGGAATAGGTCTACCGTTAGTAATCTTTTAATCTTTAAGAATTATATTTGTAAAGCATTTGCAAAAACTAAGCAAGTTGATACTATTTACACAGATTTTTCGAAGGCTTTTGATCGCGTGAATCATGAACTGTTGTGTTTAAAACTTGCTGCACATGGTATCCATGGTAATTTGCTCAGATGGATAAAGTCTTATCTCACGAGACGCAGCCAAATCGTTGCTTTGAAGGGATATCTCTCAGCTGCTGCTCTTGTTCCGTCTGGCGTACCGCAGGGCTCGCATCTTGGACCTCTTCTGTTTATTATTTTTATAAATGATATTAAGAAAGCTATAAGCAATGAATGTCTTTTATATGCTGATGATTTAAAAATTTTCAGTGAGGTCACAAGCATTGAACAGTGTGTAGCTCTACAAAATGATTTGCATAGGGTGACGGAATGGTGCTTTAAGAACCATATGACACTAAACGCCAATAAATGCCAAGTAATAACTTTCTCTTCCAAAAAACATAACATTCTATATGAGTACAAGGTGGACCAATGTACACTAGAACGTAGGAACTTGGTAAAGGATCTGGGTGTACTCATGGACAGTAAACTCACATTTCGGGATCATTATGACCATATAATTAAAAAAGGTAATCAAATGCTTGGCTTTGTGTTAAGGAACACTGCAGACTTCAAAAATCCAAATACCTTGCTAATCATATATAACTGTTTCGTAAGGAGCGTAGTTGAATATGCATCTGTAATCTGGTCACCTTTTTATAAAATTCATTCAGACCGCATTGAGCGAGTTCAACGACGCTGCCTCAGAACTTTGGCTTGGCGAAATGGTCGGTATCGTTCTCTGAATAGTTATTCCCGTAGGTTACAGTATTACAAGGTTGATTCCTTAAGAGTGCGCAGAGACATTTCATTGCTGGCATACTTATATAAGATCCTGCACTCACATATTGATTCTCCTGTGCTACTGTCTTTGATTGACATTAATATTAGATATCGGAGTCGCTATCCGGGGAATTGTAAGACGTTTTCTCTCAACGTATATAAAAATAATACCTCCTTTTTTAACCCAATAGTTAGAATGTGTAGATTTTATAATGAGTTGGTCTCCACTAACGATATTGATATATTTAATAGCAAAGCTACTGTGTTTATTAAATCTATCCGAAGCTGTGATGCTCTAAATAATATATAATAATATCTCAATAGTTCTACTAATGTCTTAGTTTTTAGGTCAAGTTATTTACTTAAGTTTAAATGTTACGATACAATTAATTTATTTTCGATTTTTGGTATTGTTTAGTTCTGTTTTCTAGTTTTCTAAAATTTTAGTTTTTTGTGTATAGCTGTTCTAAGCGACACGTCCATTATGTTATTGACTGCATATGTACACACTTTTTTTTGGAGAGTGGCTAGTTTTTTTTTTTCATGGCTTTATTGTAATATTGTATTATTATTGTCATTATCTGTATTGTGTGCTTAATAAACAAAAACAAAACAAAACAAGAAGTTTTAGCGTGAACGAGTAACAAACATACACACACACACATACACACAAACTTTCGCCAAGTTATAATATTGGTGTGAAGTGTGATATTAATGGTATAGAATATGATAATGTTTCAATTTTTATGACCACAAACGTTTGGTGTCAACCCTTGCCAGGACGCGCCGCCATTTGCATTACATCAACTGATTTTAATATTAATTGTTGGGATCTTTTTATGCAAACCGTTTTACATCTTATGAAAGAGTTTTCGAAAGATTAACTTGGATTAATTTCTTTTTGTTTTCAGCAAATTGAGATTTATTTTTCGCATTAACTTACAAAGTGAACCTGGGAGTTGGGACTGGACATAATATAATAAATAAGGTCTCTGATTTTTACTTATTTATCAGAACGACGAACCTAAAACTAAAAACCTTAAAAAATATAATATAATAACTAAAATATATTATTGAAAGGAGTCCTAGACTTTGTCCGAAAGGTCTCTTGTAAGTTGTAGGGACTTCGACACGCCACGGTTTTGCACCGCCTGAATCCAGCGGCTGCGATTTGACTGATTGATTTGAAGATTTGATATCATCTATCCACCTAGTGGGGCGGTTTGCGAGCGCTGCGCTTTTCGATGAGAGGTCTTGCGTCGCCTGAATCCAACGCCTTCTACGACTCGTTTGATGTCATCTATCCATCTAGTAGAGCGGTCTGCGAACGCTGCGCTTTTCGGTGCAAAGTCTTGCGCCGCCTGAATCCAACGGCTCCCCGCTACTCGTTTGATGTCATCTATCCACCTAGTGGGGGGAGAGGAGTCTTCCAACGTTGCGCTTTCTGGGTCGAAGTCTAGCGCAGTCTAGGCTAGTCTAGCCAGCGGCTTCCTACGACTCGTTTGATGTCATCTATCCACCTAGCGGGGAGATCTTCCAACGCTGCGTTTTCCGATGCGAAATCTTGTACCACTTGAATCCAGGGCTCCTTGCGATTCGTTTGTGTCGTCTGTCCTAGCCGGCTAGCAGGGAGTGTTCCAAGTCCCAACGTTGCGCTTTCCTAAGCATTCTTCTTCTCCTTGATTCTTGACGTTGATAGACATCGGGGTCGCATCTTGGGGTCTCAATATCTATCGGTTTCCCGAACTAGGAATGTGCGATGCCCATTGCCACTTCAGCTTCGCAACCCGTGGAGCCGGTTCGTCTACGACCTGTAATGAAAACACACAATTAGGCACTGAATAAGCATACCTAATTAGAAATAGTAAAAAGTGTGAAAGTTTAATAAATTGCGCTCGGAATTTTCATTATCGTCTGAAAAATGTAATGCCTTGGCATTTCGTTATTAAAATTCCAGCTTCAAAGTAATTACCGCCAGACTATTTTAGGAGTGAATGTTTAATTCTGGTGCACTTGGGAAGTGGGGTAGGTAGTGTTCGAGGAACGAAAAAGGGGAACAAATAACACGTTTTAGGGTTCCGTAGTCCGTACCCGAAGGTTACCAGCGGAACCGTATCACCACAGTAACTAAGGCTCCGTCGTCCGTCCGTCCGTCAGCGGGCTGTATCTCGTGAACCGTAATAAGTAGAGACTAATGTGTATTTCTATTGCCGATATAACAACAAATAGGTATTTGATATAAAATCCAAAATGGCTGCCTTGAGGATTTGAAAAATTAAAAAGTGTTATTTCTTGTACGATTTTACGGAACTCTTCGGTTTTTTTTTTATTTATTTGCGTGGCTGCGATTTTGAAATTTTTTTTCTTAATAAAAATACCTACACATTCTGCAAAAATTTCAACTTTCTACATATTACAAGTTCATGAGATACAGCGCGCTGATAAACAAACACACAGACAGACAGGCTGCATGGCTGCGATTTTGAAATTTCTTTTCTTAATAAAAATACCTACATATTCTGCAAAAATTTCAACTTTCTACCTATTACAGTTCATGAGATACAGCGCGCTGATAAACAAACACACAGACAGACAGATAGTGAAGCCTTAGTAATAGGGTCTCGTTGGCACCCTTTGGGTATGGAAATTCAAAAAACTGACTGTATTATTGCTAGAAGAGCCCACTTATTTGAACCCGTAACCCTTTGGCCTTCCTAATTATCTCCAACCAATAAAACGTCAGTGTTCAGTCAGTAGGTACGCTCTGTAATTGCAAGGCCTTGACGGCACTGAATAGCCGATAGGTATATCTACATTCTACAGATTAGCTAAACACACACTAATTGTGTGACTATACATCGACCACAGGCTAAAAGAGGACATTGTTACTAATATCTAAATTTAACAAGATAAAGTTGAAAACTAAAACCCGACTGCGATCGTCTTAATAAACGCTGAAATATTATATTAAAATTGTTTTTCTGTCGCTTGGTATATTTTAATGTAGTAGTAAATTCATATTCGTGAACTCAGAATTTTCTCCTCTTTCATATGACACCCCACTCGATACAATAGCAAGAAAAAAATTGGAGACCCCCACTTTTTTCACGTAACATCCGTTAAGTCAATATTTTTCGTATAAAATGTAGCCTATGTCACCCGGGCCTTCACGACAAATCGATTGACACCTCATTCATCAAAATCGGCCCAGTAGTTTAGGCTCTACGGTGGAACACAGAATCTGGATACAAACATACATTATGTATGTTTGTACATAGACTGCTAAAATCATAACCCTTCCTTTTGGCTTTGCCGCAGTCGGGTAAAAATCGTAACCCGAATCACAGCTGAAAATCAGCTTGCCCATTTTTCATTTTACATTCGCGTTGATGCATATGATGCAGGGCATTATGCTGAGCTGTATAATGCGTAAAAATGAATGCTCACGCGCCATTTTAACTTTATGTGTCAAAAGTATGATTTTAGGATTTTAGTCCTTACTAGCTGATGCCCACAGCTTCGCCCGCGTGGATTTCGGTATTTAAAAATCCCGTGGGAACTTTTTTTTCCCAAGACAACGGGAAATTTCCCCGGGATGCAACATGACAGTTGACCCATAGAGTTAAAATGGCGCGTGACAAGTCATTTTGTACGGATTATACACCCATTTAGGATGGTGTCACTGATGAAAACATTTCATTTTTTTTATATATGTATAAGATAGCGAGCAAACGAGCAGGTGGGTCACCTGAGTGATTACCGCCGCCCATGAACATTTGCAGCATCAGAGGAACCGCCGATACGTTGCCGGCCTTTCAGGAATTTGTTGCTCCGCCCCTTGAATAACCCCAAGTTGTAATCTAGTGGGAACACCGCCGATGGGAGTTGATTATGTTTGCATGTGCGTGGAAAAAAGGGTCTGGCACAACGGGCGGTTGATGTGCACCAGGCTGATGGCGATGATGATGCTGGTTTAGCTACACTGTGGTTCAAAAGAGCAGTGAGTATGCGGTTTTCAGCAGGTGTTTAGCAGATGCATTGTGTTTACTGCAGTGCGTTCGCAAAAAATAATAACACATTTTAACCCCCGACCCAAAAAGAGGGGTGTTATAAGTTTGACGTGTGTATCTGTGTATCTGTCTGTGGCATCGTAGCTCCTAAACTAATGAACCGATTTTAATTTAGTTTTTTTTGTTTGAAAGGTGGCTTGATCGAGAGTGTTCTTAGCTATCATCCAAGAAAATCGATTCAGCCGTTTGAAAGTTATCAGCTCTTTTCTAGTTACTGTAACCTTCACTTCACGGGGCTGTTATAAATTTTTAATTAACACTTATTATTTTAAAAAAATAAAATTGTGGGGTTGCTTATAGTTCGTACAAAATGACTTGAGTTTTTTAGGGTTCCGTAGTCAACAAGTAAAAGCACTGCATCCGATCCGAATCCGTGGAAATATATTCCGAAGTAGTCATACAACTATTTGTACGCACAAGATCCGACTTCCATCTTTTACTCTACGCCATCCGTGAGAGATATGACAAAGATACCCCTTGAATAGCTTGGATTTGGATCACAGATCGGATTAATGTGTAAGCAGTATTTATGTGTGCAGTCTATATAGTGAATTCGGTCAGAGTTTTTATAAATTCGTATATCCACGGATTCGGATCGGATGAGTGTGTAACCGCTCTAAGCCTTCTGTCCGTCAGTCCGTCCGTCCGTCTGCAGCTTAGCTCAGAGTACTAGAAAGCTAAATATTTTGATTTCTTAATAATAAACCATCCTTGAACTAAATAAGTAGCTTACTTAACGAACAAATTAGTTTATCAAATCCAGGACGACTGCGCTGAGCGAAATCTGATCCCGTGAAATTGCATCCAAGATGAGATATTAAACTCAAAGCAAATTCCACTATAAATTATAGCTACCTACCTCTCTCTTGAATCATAATATTATACGCATTGCTGAGGGTTGAGGCTCCTATCAGTATGTGAATCCAATACCTCCAAAGTAGAAATCCAATAACCACATACCTACGTTTAGTGGGCCGTGAAAAGGTAACAGACGGATAGACAAACGGATACAATTTCGCATTTATTATGATTTATCATATTAGTATCGATTACTTTCAGAAATGCCTCTTTTAGAATATAAATAGGTATCTAATACTACATACAGAAACTGAAATATCTCTTTGAATACCAAATAAGCTAAATGGACGCACTAAAGTGCTAAAGTCCAAAACCACGATCTAATCATATCCTATAATTTATTACCAGCATATTGAATTGTTAAGAATTACTAAGAAACCATGGGTATATCGCTCATTGACCGTGTGCCAAACGCCACAATACGGAAAAGAACGGAACTAAGAACTAACTGTGGCGTCACCCGGGTCACAGCTGAAAATCAGCGTCCTGCATATTATGATGCAGGACATAATGCTGAGCTGTACACCCATTTGGGGTGGTGTCACAGATGAAAATGTATATTTGTATACTTTGTTTTTATCTGTGACACCAACAACAAATAAATACATTTTCTTTCTTTCTTTCTTTCTTTCTATATAAATAACCTGATATGATGGATAACTGACTGAACTACGACTGTTTTAAAAGAGTCCAGGTCGAAATGGAGATGGGCAGGGCATGTCTGTAAGACTGCAGATGACGGATGGACTCGTTTGCTGCTGCAATGGAGTCCACGTACCAGAAGGAGAAACGTTGGAAGACAACCATCCCGTAGGTCCGACGACATTACCAAGCCTGTGGGAAAAACTTGCAGGAGGCTCGGCCAGCACCGAGAAGAATGACGTGCACGTGAGGAGGCCTATGTCCAACAATGGACAAATAAGCTAACAACAAAATAAAGTTGAAAACTAAAACCCGACTGCGATCGTATTAATAAACGCTGAAATATTATTATTTATAATATATAATTTTATACTTTATAAAATTGTTTTTCTGTCGCTTGGTATATTTTAATGTTGTAGTACATTTATATTTATGAACTCATAATTTTCTCCTCTTTCATTTGACACCCCACGCGATACAATAGCAAAAAAGTAGGTTCTGCAAGTATTTTGCGCGGACCAAATCGCGAGCAATTGCAAGTTAAGAATAACTTGATAAGTGACGAATAAAGATAAACGGAAAGAAGAAAGAATGATTGTGGAACAAATTATTCGTCGGCTCTAACTCCAATAACTAGTAATATTGCTTTGCACACATGGGAGCGGGGATATGGTAGGTACACTCCGCAATGTAAAATATTCGACTTTTAATACTTACTATTTATATTTAAAAAACCTCAATAGCTCAACGGTTATAGGAGTGGATTGAATTCCCAAAGGTCGGCGGTTCAAACTTCAAACCCCAGTCGTTGCACTATTATTGTCGTACCCACTCCTAGCACAAGCTTTACACGTAGTTGGAGGGGAAAGGGGAATGTTAGTCATGATTAAAATGGCTAATATTCTTTAAAAAAAATATTACCTATAGAATAGAATATAATAGATTTATATTCAAATAAATTTTTTACAAGTGCTTTTGAATCGTCAAAATAATCTACCACTGGTTCCGAATGCCGTTCCTGTCGAGAAAAACCAGCAAGAAACTCGACTACATGTAGCTAATAAGAAGTAGACAGAGAGAGAAGCAGAAGAAATATTTATTCCTTTCAAAATACCAAAGGAACTGCAATCTTAATTTACTATAATCCAGATTATAACAAAATAAACTTGTTATTTCTTGTGCATATCTATCATTGTGCTGAAAAAATTTCCGCCTTTTTTCACAGTGCGGGCTAGCTAAGCTTCGCCTTTTTCCTAGCTCGCGTCCCAGCGCTCTGCATACAAACGTAGTTTGGTTCTCATTGTAGAAACTAATATCTGATTTTTGACTGTGGTTAGACTGATTTTCGCAAAAATGTGCTATTTCAAAGTTACATGGGCTCAAAGACTTTTACGTTATTTTAAATTTCATTGACTTAGATTGATCAATATTTACAATTTTGCTAATCCCGAACTTTTGTCTTATTTTCGAAAGAAACAAGTGATGTTTTTCCTCTTTTCAGATGCGGTCGACTGTACGCAACAGATAATAATCCCGAGGTTTTGATTAAAACGGCCTCGCGTACACACAATCACAATTAGCGCTTTGTTCGCCCCCCCGCCCCCCCTTATCCGCTACCCACCAATTGCATAAAGAACACACTGTTTTAATACCGCCTTTTATTCTTTGACGATATAAAGGAGTAGGTATTATGCGTAATGACACAGTTCTACGATTGGTAATGGTACGTAATTTTCTGGTTTATTAATGTCGTAATTAGGGCAGGGACATACCTAGCGGAAATTCGCATTGATCATATTAATTTAGGTAGTTTATTATTCGCAACCATGAAAAGAACCATGTCAAAATTATAAAACAGGAAAGTTTTTAAATAAAAAAAAGTTCTTTCAAAATTCAGATAACAGTATTTAGTCAGATAGTACAAAAAGGATATAAGTTCAGTCAATATGCAAGGAATAATTAGATGCCCTCCGAAAAAAGACCTACCGTAATTTGACATAATGTATCGTTAGGGGGGCATGTCAAGAGGTCACAGGAAAAATAAAAAGGTCGTGCTGATTGCTGATTTTGAGAAATTCAAAAAATGAATAAAAAGTTTTGAAATGCTTTTTTCTTGGAAACTATTAGTTTTAGGAAAAAGTTTTTTAAACAAAAATGTAGAGGGCATTGTGAACTACATTTTTTGTCATTGGAGTGACGTCATCCGACTTGAAATACAAAAAGTAGAGGGCGCTAATGGATCAAAAAAGTGTTTCAACGCTATTTTCGATAGGAAAAAATGTTTTTTTTTATAATAATGTAAATTGGAAAGTTGTTCGTCACAAAATTAGCTACAACTTTTATTTAAACAAAATTTTTATAAAACTTACCGTTCTCGAGGTGTAGGTGAAAAAGTGCAACGTTATTGCATTTAGTTAACTAAATGAAAAAACAAAATTGTCGAATAAATGTGTTTGTTTCAAAAGAAAGAAATAAACGTGATGCAAAACATAAATAAATTCACCTAAGTTCAAATTTTTGTTAAACAAAAGTTCAAATTTTTTGATAAAAAAGTAAGAAAACAATTACTGCTATTTCATTTGAATTAAAACAAGTGTAAATCAAAAATTTATAACACCCCCGACAAGTGAAGGTTACAGTAACTAGAAAAGACCGAAAAGACCTGATAACTTTCAAACGGCTGAACTGATTTTCTTGGACTATTCCGCGCCTACTATCTAAAGTATCTGAGTTTTCCAAAACATCATTTTCAAAAAGATTTTCAAATAAATAATTATGTATTTAGGCAACGTCCATCTTGACAGCTTGACATTTGTCAATTGACATAATATTATGAACCTAACGGTTATCTAACCTTCTTTTCTACAAGAAAACTAGAAAAGAGCTGATAACTCTTAAACGGCTGAACCAATTTTTTTGGATTATAGCTAAGAACACTCTCGATCAAGCCACCTTTCAAACAAAAAAAAGTAAATTAAAATCGGTTCATTTGTTTAGGCGCTACGATGCCACAGACAGATACACAGATACACAGACACACAGATACACAGACACATAGATACACAGACACACAGATACACACGTCAAACTTATAACACCCCTCTTTTTGGGTCGGGGGTTAAAAAAGATAAAAACTGAATGGCATGAGAACTGTGCAACGGCACGGTACATAATGTACAATTTGTACACTTCGACAAGTTCCAGCTCGAAAACGGTAAGTTTTATAAAAATTTTGTTTAAATAAAAGTTGTAACTAATTTTGTGACGAACAACTTTCCAATTTACATTATTATAAAAAAAACATTTTTTCCTATCGAAAATAGCGTTGAAACACTTTGTTGATCCATTAGCGCCCTCTACTTTTTGTATTTCAAGTCGGATGACGTCACTCCAATGACAAAAAATATACCTAGTTCGTAATGCCCTCTACATTTTTATTTAAAAAACTTTATTTTAAAACCAATAGTTTCCAAGAAAAAAGCATTTCAAATTTTTTTTATTCATTTTTTGAATTTCTCAAAATCAGCAATCAGTGCGACCTTTTTATTTTTCCTGTGACCTCTTGACATGCCCCCCTAACGATTCATTATGTCAAATTGCGGTAGGTCTTTTTTCGGAGGGCAATTTACAAATTGACTGTACTAATAAGAAGAAGAAAATGGCGTTCGTTTTTCAAAATTCTGCCAACTATTTCCTTTCTTTTAATGATTAGATACTAAGTAAATATCGATTTAGAAACAATTCAACCTTAAATATCGGTTTTGAAAGAATTCGCACCGATTTTATATTTAGTTAAAGTGAGATTTTTGTGAATTTGCCAATAGTCCAGACTTCCAGAATCCACCATTTTGATTTTTCAGACATTTCAGATTTACGATTTTTCAGATAAACGCTAAAATAGAACCTCTGCGCTGATTCTTTCTTTAATGATTATTTAAGTACACGCCTACTAAGTAAATATCGATTTTGAAAAAAATCGATCCTACATTATTTTGGTTTTGAAAGAATCCGCACCGATTTTATATTAATTAAGTTTAGATAAGTGAATTTGCCAATAGTCAAGAGTTTCGGCATCCACCATTTAGATTTTTCTGACATAGATTAAAACGCTAAAATCAAACGAAAATTATTCATTTGTACAATAATCAAATGCCTTTGATATCTTAATAACTGTTTAAAATGTACATTTAACATAGTTTTATCATGACAATCGGTAGCAGCCTGTGGGTAGAAGAATGCGGTTTAAACTTAATCAAAACTTAATCACTTAATTTGTAATTTATCGATCTGTTAACTTTCTGTGTAAATAACATAAATCAATGTTAGTTTTATCAATTATCCAATTATCAAATATTATTTACTTACCTACTGATTTCGGTGAATCTAATTAAATATGAATGTATGTTTTTACCTACGAGTAGCTATGTTTCTTGTAAAAATAAGTATTTTATATATTTATTACGTTACCTATATACATTTTAACAATAAAAAATATACCTTTAGATTAGGAATAAACTTATCACTATCAGGACGGACGAACAGACAGATAGACAGACAACAAAATGATCCTATAAGGGTTCCGTTTTTCCGTTTTGTGGTACGGAACCCTAAAAATATAAGTACTTTTAGGTACTTTAGAATAAACTTACCTATCATTTTTAGTTTTTTTTGTATTCCTAACCCCTATTTGTATTTGTGTTTTCTTGTTTCATGTTCTACTAAGAAGCTTTCTAGAAGGTAAGTATGACCTATACATATAATACAAGTACCTAAGTAGGTATCACTGGCCGAGCGTCTGAGTTGCAGAGATAAGAGGGAACACAAAAGGCGTTCGACTACACTGCTTCGATGCTGAATAGAGCTGCGTCGCTGTAAGAAAATTTGTTTTTCAGACTATTTCAGAAAGTAAATTAGTCTTTTCTTGTGCAAAGCGTTATAGAATTTTAATAGTTTAGTAGAGTTTAGTTATGTTTTTTTTTCATTTATTCATGATTAGCCATAACCAGCACACTACTGAGTACGGAATACGGATCGCCTTCAGAATAAGGGATATGAAGGGAAGGGTCCACAACGCTAACCCAGTGCCGATTGGCAGTATATTATATCCAATAGAGCGTTCTCAGGCATCCAGGTTTCCTCACGTTTTCCTTCTACTGAAAACGCACATAACTCCGAAGAGATATAGTATAGGTGCGTGCCCGGCTTTCATATAACTACCTACTTAAGTAAATACTTACGTAAGAAAATATTTTTTTAAGTAAGTAGTAAAGAGTAAGCAATTTTTTTAAAGTGTAAAGTTTTACACTTTTTATTAGTCTACGTTGTATGAATAACTTGAATTGCATCTTGCATCATGTTTCTATAATAGATACAATTGTCATCAAAAAAATCGAAACACAACACCAGACCTTTTAGTTTGGAAGTGTTTAGATTTTTTTGATGAGAACCTATATACCCATCTAAATATTGGTAATAGTAAAAGTAAGTATAAATATTGTTTTTAACAATAAAAATTGCTCTAAAGTCTAAATGAAGATAATTAGAAATCCAAGCGTCCACAGGGAAGCGGCAGCAATCACAATCGGCTTCTTTGTTTATGCTATCATTGCAGGCAGGGGTACGCAACGTTGGGGCTGCAAGGATTAAAATCGTTTCACGCACTACATATAATTATTTTTACTTTTTAGTGTTTGTGGTTGATTGAAGTCGATTTTTATTTTATTTTTGAAATGTTTTTATTTCACAATTTCTAGTGGCCCCACTGTATTAAAATGTGATACCTATACCTGGTTAAAAACCTACTGTTTATTAAGCTATGACAAAACAAAAAAAAACATTCAGTCGAATAGAGAACCTCCTCCTTATTTTGAAGTTGATTAAAAATTATTCAAATGTTGATCCAGACTCAAAACTGTTGGCGTTCCCTGTCGTATGTTTACACAGCGCATATGCGGCGCACGTGCGCGCGCGCGCATGTCTGCCGTTAAAAAGATACGCCATGTGATGCTGTTTACCTTCCTCATGCTTCCGGGGTTATGACGTGTACATGCCGTCTATGTTTCAGGTGAAAGATACGTGAATAGATATATATGTATGTTGTACAAGGAACCAAAAGATTAATTTGCTATAATCCGCCAAACCAACGAAATCTGTATGGTACGCAGCACCACACAAACTCCAACACCACTCGACGCGCGTTTTGCCCCGACACCGGAGCATCCTCAGGAGATGTAGACCTTACAATATCTAATTGCAAAGTAACTCTTCTTTCACTTGACTCGATTCAAAAATAGAATCCTGAGCGTAGTGAGGAATTCAAAGGCACGAAACGCAAATTATTTTGTAGCCGTGCGATACACACAAAGTGATTTTTTAAATTCAGATACAAATCAGCCCTAGACTGCAATCTCACCTGGTGGTAAGTGATGGTGCAGTCTGAGATGGAAGCAGGCTAACCTGGAAGAGGGATGGCAGTTTTTTTAATCAGAAAAATCCAATACCTAACTAATTCAATAGCCTCATCTGATAACAGAAGGGCTAGCTCATTTTTTGTGTAACGGATCAGCCTGGCTGTCCAGCGCGGAAATACAACCTCTACTTCTGAATTCTTGGCACCACTACACGCGGGCATAATGTGTAGATAAGGCTAGTTTTAAGTTTTAAAAAAAAATTTCAAAAGAAAAATAAAACCGACTTCAAAAACGACAAACACTAAAAAGTAAAAAATAACTTTTGTTTAGCTACACGTGTAATGCACCTACGTATGAAGTCGAGCGAGCATATTAAAACAAAATTAGAAATCCAAGAGTGAAGCTCGCCCGACTTCATACCTAGGTGCATTACACGTGTAGCTAAACAAAAGTTATTTTTTACTTTTTAGTGTTTGTCGTTTTTGAAGTCGGTTTTATTTTTCTTTTGAAAATTTTTTATTTCACAATTTTTAGTGGCCCCACTGTACTATAATATGCTGTGCCCAGTTAAAACCCTACTGTTTACTAAGCTATTACACTGATCGCGAGCAATTTGCTCCTATCCATTGAGGAGTTCTGTTCTCCATCTCCGAAGATATTCATCAGATCTTCACCAAATTTATATGGGACCACCTGCACAGTATATCCTTTCAAACAAAAAAAAAATTTCCAAATCGGTCCAGGGGTCTTTGAGTAATCGGGGAACATACATAAAAAATATATAAAAAAAAAAAAAAAAAAGATCCCGACGAATTGAGAACCTCCTCCTTTTTTGGAAGTCGGTTAAAAAACCTTACTATTTTTGACCCGACCTGGGAATTGAGTTTAAGACTTGGTCATCCGCAGTTGATCGTGCTAAGCACTAGTTAGACCAAAAAGGCAGGCTAACTTGTGGTCAAATTAAAAAAAAATAGCACTTGTCTTTCAGTTTTATAACAGTTTATTAAAAGGCAATGTAATTGAAGTGTTAGCGAGTGAGTACGAATGCCATAAAGTAGGCATGTAGTATGTAGTATGTACTACAATGGAGGACCTACTTGTAGACAATAGCCTCGGCGGATGTCGGTCGGTCTACGCCACCCCCGCGTCCCACTTTATATTATATGGTAGTGTTGGATTCTATTTACATTGGAAACTGGTGCACTTAGAGTTATGTAACCAGCCATCTTTTTTAAAATTCAGATACACTACAAGTTAGCCCTTGACAACAATCCCAACTTTCTTTTATTCAAATACAAATTAGCTATCTCACTTGTTGGTAAGTGATGATGCAGTCTAAGATGGAAGCGGAACCTGGAAGGTGTATGGCAGTTAAACCCATACTCCTTTGGTTTCTATACGGCATCGTACCGGAACGGTAAATCGCTTTCACGGCTTTGCCGGTAGGGTGGTAACTAGCCACGGCCGAAGCCTCCCACCAGACCAGACCAGAAATTATAAAATTCCAACCCCGGGAATCGAATCCGGGACCTCCCACTAATAAAACCACAGCGCTTACCACTACGCTAGGGAGGCCGTCAGTGGTGATATACCTGGTTGTAAGTAAAACCTATTTATCAAAGTGAAGTGTTATGTCTACGCTCATCTTACGCATTGAAGCGGTGTTTGATCTACAGATGTATCCAAAACAAAGGCGTGCGAAAAAACTATAAAAAATAAAGGATTATCCCAACCTGCTAATTCGTTGACGAATTAGCCAGTTACAGTGGCAGTGGGTACGCCACGTCTGCCGCAGAACTGATGGCCGCTGGGGCAGACGTGTTCTGGTGTGGAGACCGCGTATCAGCAAGCGCAGTGTGAGACGACTTCCGACCCGCTGGACTGGACGGAGGATCGTGTGTGGTGGCGCGTTCTTGGGAAGGCCTATGTCCAGTTATAGTGCACGCAAACAGGTTGATTGGTCACCAACCAAAGCAACTGTGAAAGGAACGTCAGTCGCGCGGCGGTCGTCTCCTACGATATTTAATGGCGCCATACACATCTACCCGACTACAACAGTCCCGTAAGTCACGCATACTTAGGCTAAGACCTAATAGAGCACACTTTGACTTTGCTCAGACTTAGACACTGTTAAAATGAGACAGCGTTATACCGCTGGCATAAATCTGTCTCCTTCTAATTGAAACTTAAGTCTAAGCAAAGTCAAAGTGCGCTCTATAGATTTGAACCTCAGATTCGGTTCGTGAACGCTCCCGCATCCCGCGTTCATGACGCGCAGGTGTGGCCGTAGCTTTACCTCTCATTTGGGACCAGGGTGACAACGTTAGCGGAAAATCTGGGATAGTCCTAATAAAAACTAGCTTTTGATGTGATTTCTTTGATTTCTTACTAATAAATAAATACATAGACTTTTATTTCAGGCACAGAACCTATAATTCTGTGTTAGTAAGGATTACCTGGTCTATATAAGATTTAGATTTGTTAAAATTACAAGGGAACTCTATAACTTTCCGGGATAAAAAATAGCATATTATGTCACTCTTCATGTCTTTAACTATATACATGCAAAAAAAAACTGTTGATCTGTGGCTCCGTTGCGACGTGATTGAAGGACAAACCAACAAACAGAAACACTTTCACATTATAATGTGGGTAGTGACTAATAAGTTAGTGGTTTTTCAATAAATAAAACAATTGGCAAAATCTGACCAAATCTACCAGTGGTAGATTATTTTGACGATTCAAAAGCACTTGTAAAAGTTTAATTGAATAAAAATAATTTGAATTTGAATTTTGAATTTATGGCTCAATAAGCATAGTTGCCTCATAATGCAGCGTGCCTCAGGTTGAGGCACTCCTCTCCTCTCCTCCTCTCCTCCTCTCCTCCTCCTCCACTTCCTCTCATTATATTCATTTTTTTTTACTCAGATACAAGTTAGGCCTTGACTACAATCTCACCTGGTGGTAAGTGATGATGCAGTCTAAGACGGAATCGGGCTAACCTGGAAGGGTACCTAAGCCGAGAAGCTGCCTGAACCCGCAACTGCCTAATAGTGGAAGCTTAAAGCTTTCCTAGATTTAAAAGTCATTTGAATGCCCTATTTGTAACGAAAAGATTTATAATAAAAATAAACCACCTATTTCTGTCAGGGTTTACTAACACAAAGGATAATCAGATAATGACGAAAAGACACCTTAATTACTTTACATCACGGTCTATTTTCCAATGAAGCCTTCGAATTATAACCTCCTCGCTGTATTTTGTACGCCAATGGATTTGTTATACATTTAAATATACACTGGCGACTTTTTATCATCCTAATAATTTGGTCATGTCGCTTTACTGAACTTCAAGTGCTACCTTTTCAATAAAAAAACTTAACTTATATTATGTTAGCGCAAATTACAATATTTTTTATGGAAATATAGAAATTATGCGCTAACTACATATATGGACGTATTATTTATTATATTGTATACGCAGCGCCTCTTAACAATCATAACGATTTTTTACACAATCAGAAACACTTTTTGTTTTGTATGGTCATCTTTAGCGTCTAGTTTTGCTTAAACATTCAAAAACAAAAGAAAAGTGCTTAATTATTCTTTAAAATTATGTTTACAGTGTGCTAGAGTGGCGCAGAATCGTGCATCTTGAAAAATTCATAGTGCTTAATTATTCTGTAAAATTATATGTTTACAGTGTGCTAGAGTGGCGCAGAATGGTGTATCTTGAAAAACTCATCGTAAAAATTGGTATCCTAAGATGCTAAAAATGTCGATATCCACGCAGCAGTGACCTGCTGGATACTGATATATCTGTTGTAGGTATTTCTGAAATGTCTACAAAGTTGTCTGACTGAATTATATGCCTTCATCAATCATAACCTTAAATCATGTTTCTTAATGATGTTTGACGACTTTTTGTCGTGCAACATGTCGCCAGTGTGTTCTCACTCTACTTGTTGCATATTATAATCCGAGTTCTCGTGACCTGAATGCTGAAATGGGTCGCACTAAAACTTTCTATTCACTACCACGATACCTACTTACTCACTTACTCGCTTGGAAACGGGACAAGCTGTGATGAAAGACGTGCTCAAAGCGTGATTTAATTTTATTGGACCTTTATAATATTATTGGACCTATATAATTTTATTGGACCTAGATAACTTTATTAGACCTGAATAACTTTAATCTGCCTCTCTACGTCACGTCGCGAGAAAAATATTAACTTCATCGTCATCATGATCAACCTGTTGCCGATTCACTACTGAGCATGGATCTTCTCTCACAATTAAAACAGTTAAGATCATAGTCCACCTCGCTGGCCAAGTGCTGATTGGCAGGTTTCACAAATTCTCAGGCAAGCAGGTGTTCCTCACGATGTTTTCCTGTTGAGGTTTGAGGCTGAAATGTCGCACTAAAACTTTATATTTCCTACCACGATACCTACTTACTGACTAACTCGCTTGGAAACGGAACAAGCTGAGCTGAAAGACGTGCTCGAAAAGCGTGATTTAATTTTGTTGGACCTAAATGATTTTATTGGACCTGGATAGTTTTAATCGCCTCTATGTCGTATAGAGAGAAATACAAACTTCATCTTCATAATGATCAACCTGTCGCCGACCCACTACTGAGAACGGGTCTCCTTACAGAATGAGAACGGTTTGGACCACAGTGCATCATGCTGGTCAAGTGCAGATTGGCAGACTTCACACACCTTTGGTCCAATACATGGTCCTTGGTCTCTAACTATGGCTTCATAAAACAGGTCAGAGTCACTCAGCGGGGGATGGAGGGAGCTGTTGTATAAAGTTGTCATAATATCATGTAATATCTTCATAATGTTTAAGTCATATTAACAAAGATTACCTGACTTCGTCTGTGTCGGTGTTAGCTGGCGGGCGTGCTCTGGCTTTTTGGAGTGTTTTTTTTGTTAAAACTGACTGGAAAGCGCTCTAAGGGGGTGCCGTGCGTATGTCGGCGAGCGCCGGCACAGACGGGGTCCATACTTGTAGGTATAGTTTAACTAACTTGTTACAAATAACTACAAACTTAACATTGGCTAATCTTTGTAAAGCCAGACGAGAGAGAAAAAAAAGATTACCTAGGTACGTTTATTGATTGTTAAAATATTAAACCATTCGTAAAAAGCACAAGCTTTAAAAAGCACAGTTTATACCTACTGTGGGATTTTTAGAAATGATAAAATGCAACAGTTTTAACAGGGCTCTCCCCGTCACTCGCTTCATACAATCGTAGTTCCAATTTCATTTGAATATTAAGCAACCAAAGTCCATGAAATTTTGCAGACATATTCTAGAAACTAATAATTTCATGGACTTTGGTTGCTTAATATTCAAATGAAATTGGAACTACGTTTGTATGAAGCGAGTGACGGAGAGACCCCTCTTAAAAACGGAATGTCGATCAAGGAAATTGTCCAAATGTCACACTAACGTTCATTTGTAGCTAGGTTCGAAGTTCGAACGTCATTAATGGCGCCGGGAGGGGCGAGTGACGTCACCGGGAGAGGTACATGTAGCGAATTGGTGGAGCTATCCTATAGGTAGTTCTGTTTGAGGGCCAGTTCTATCGTGGTCTGTTAACCGTAGATTATACTTAATCAGGGCAAGATTTGTTGGATTGAATATTGATATAGGTATGAAAGACATGGAATTAATAAATATTTGAAACCAAATAAAATACAGCTATTTACTTTCTATAATGTTTTATTTCATGCACATCAACTTGTGAACCCTACAAAACATCTTCTAGGTTCTAAAAGTTCGGTTGTCAAATGTCACGCAAAGTTATTGGTCAAACTCCTAACATTTGGAGGTTCGAACGTCATTTATGGCAAGAGGTACCACCTACATGCAGTGAATTGGGGGAGCTATCTATAGGTAGGTAGGTTCTGTTTGAGAGCCAGTTCTATCGTGGTCTGTTAACCGTAGCTAATATTTAATCGAGGATTGGAATTGGAAAAGATTCGTTGAACTGAAAACTGATGTAAAGTTGAAAGTAATGGAATTCATAAACTGTTTCATCTAAAAAATAATAACTTCACACACCTTCGGGAATATTATGGGGAACTCTCAGGCATGCAGGTTTCTGCACGATGTTTTCCTTCACCGTTAAAGCAAGTGGTATTTCCAAAAACTCGTAGTTCCAAAAAGTTAGAGGTGCGTGCACGGGTTCGAACTACGGATCTCCGATAAAGGAGGCTGACGTTTTAATCACTAGGCTATCACCGCTTCCTATAAGTATGCATTTGATCTAAACCAGCTGGTCGATTGTCTAAAAACTGCATCAATTACAAACTCAATTGTTGTGATTGGCTGAATTTATGGTATACTTATTGCAACAATGCATTGTAGCCAATAGTGAGCGAGTGTCGACCAATCAGAGGTGATTGCGATCGTGACATTGTAGCTGTCATTTTACGGTAATCGAGCACCAGTGATTAATATTATAATCAACAAGTCCACGAAGACGGCGATGCAATCGAGCCCGACGTTATCTATGCGTTAATCTTTAATTAATCAACGTTGCTAAACAGTGCCACCCGGCTTTGAATTTCCCCTCACTGGAAATACGGATCCAACGGCGGGATCTACGGCTGTGAGCGTAATCCTCTGTATCCGTACACGGATTGTAATGGTGTGTGTGAGTAGATTGAATACCTTTCAAGATCACACTTGCGACATGTCGCTCCACAAAAAGTTGTGGAGTAGGCATCCGTAAACTTTGGTAAAGTGCATAGGTTCATTTTGAGAACTCCTAATATTTGATCTACGTGTCAACTACCTATCATGTCAAAAGTACGCTTTTAGTCCTTAATCTAAGGTTAAAGGCCGATTCACACCAAGCACGTACACATGACACGTGCATGGTGACGCGCGTAAACCCCTAACACACCGGGTTACGCAAACGTCCACGCTTTACGCAAGCGGTGTGCCATGTTTCATAGAGTTCCATACATTACAACGCAATGGTACGCGCTACGTCTACGCTTACGCAGCCTGTGTGAACGAGCTATAAACCAGCAAGTCAATTCCCGAAAACCTAGGCATCAATCATTATTACAATCGCAATTGTTATGATTGGCCGAATTTATAGCATTGTGGTTGCAACTGTGCAGCACAGGACCTGTTTACTTCATACTTGTGATATGATGAGTATAGGAACAAGGAACCAAAAGCTTATTTGCAATTGTACTTTGTCTTTATTTCCTGAGGATACTCCAGTGTCAGAGCGAAACATGCGTCGATTGTGTTTTGGGAGGGTTGAAGTGGTGCTGCGGGGTGGTGCGTATTGCTTGCTTGGTGGCTGGCTTTTCCTGCATATTTAGCAGTGGAAGAGCGGGCGGTGAATATATCGCATGCTGCACCTTACAGATTTGTCTGTTACAGCGGAGCAAATTACTAAGCTTTTGGTTCCTTGTACAATTAGAATTGTAGCAATATGATCTTATCTTGCTAAAGGCAGGAGCGTCTGGCTATACAGAAAAAAGTCTTTAGTACGTTCTTTTCCTAAAGCACCTATACTGTGTCCAGACAGTCATTTTTAATGTGTGTGTAAGGTATGAATGTGTGTGTGCAGTTGTAAAAGGATTTGTGTGTAAGACTCGTTCAGATTAGGAGCAGCTCGAAACTTCGGTTAGGTAACGAAATATAGGTCCCTAGGTAGGAAGTAATCGGATATTGTTCGGCTGCCTTCGGACGTAGTACATGTGAGACATAAAGCCTTACCAGAAATATAAAATACCCTCACCATTTTGCAAAAACCCCGTGGAACTATTATTTATATAAGACCATTATAAACTTAGTCAATATAGAGCAGATAATCTACTAGTAGCGCCTCCAGAGCAAGTTTTTAGGGGTCCATAGTACCCAAAGGGTAAAATCGGAGCCCTATATTAATGTCACTCTACTTTCTGTCTGTCTGTCTGTCTGGATCATGTAACAGGTCTCTAGCTTGTAGACGAAATGAAACCTGAAATTTTGGTATTTGGTATAAAACGTTGATCCGAACTCAAATATTGAATTAGAAATCCAATTAAATTATTTTTCAGGGGGGCTCCCTATTCATGACAAATTAGTGGGAAAAAAATCTTATCCTAGCATGTGGGATATCATTGATTAGAGCTCATGGAGTAAAGTACAAATATATATTTTTTATCTTAAAAAAATAAGGAAATGGAGGGGGGTCCTATCTCAAAAACTAAACTAATTAGGAATATGAAACTTCGGTATATTATGTACCACATACTATATTTAAATAACAAATACTGAAAACAACGATTTATAAAATAGCTTGTAAGCTGTGACCAAAACAAGCCAACATTTTTTAGGGTTTTCTTTCACGGTTTACTGCGGTGTCCTAGCTCGGAATATAAATATTTTATACACCCAAAATTTGATATTCATAATAATTATGTACGGAACCCTAAAAGAGCGAGGCCCGACTCGCACTTTACCGGTTTTTAAAAATAAGTGTGTACCAACTAAAACTATCTCTATGGACTCTATGTAAATACATATATGTCTTTCACATCTTTGTGTCAAACGAACTCGCTTCTTTGGCAAGTAGAGTGAAGAGCCACTCGCAAGCTTTGACGTTTGTGCAATGTGAATTGGATGCGGGCGCAATACTAATGCTTCTTACACCCTCGGGAGTTCATTTGACCTCCCTCATGTAGGTACTACTACGAACTCTTCTCGGTAGGAACAGCATTCCGAACCAGTGGTAGATTATTTTGACGATTCAAAAGCACTTGTAAAAGTTTAATTGAATAAAACTATTTTGAATTTGAACTTTAGTGGATGTATTTAATAAGTTTCATCGTCGCATTGCCAGGTATTTTTAGGGTTCCGTACGTCAATAGGAAAAATGGAACCCTTATAGGATCACTTTGTTGTCTGTCTGTCCGTCTGTCGCGTCTGTCAAGAAAACCTATAGGGTACATCCCGTTGATGTAGAATCATGAAATTTGGCAGGTAGTAGCAAAAGTAAAGGAATAAATCCGAAAACGAATTTGTGGTTACATCATTAAAAAAAAATTAAAATGTGTTTCAATTTTCAAAGTAAGATAAGTATACCAAGTAGGGTATCATATGAAAGCGGTTAACCTGTACATTCTAAAACAGATTTTTATTTAATTTTATGCATAATAGTTTTTGATTTATCATGCAAAATGTCGGAAAAATTACTCGAGTACGGAACCCTCGGTGCGCGAGTCTGACTGCCACTTGGCCGATTTTTTTGATAATTACAGACTATCTTTACTGCATTGCATCAATGTAATGTGTGTTTGATAATAAAATAAAAAATCCATTTAAAAGAATATACACATTTATTTTCGTATCACAAAGAAGTAATCTTAATTATATAATTTTACTATACAAAATAATAATAATAAATTGATCCCAGTAGTCCATTATAATATAGGTTAGTTACCTATCTGTACGTTCTACGTCGACAATAATAATTTATACAAGCACTCACTTACACAGAAATTCGTTCGTCCGTCTGTTGTCTTTGAATTTGTATAAAACTTGTATAATGCGTTAAAACTAAGAATAGGAAACATTTGTCGCCATATTGTGACGTCTTAGCTAGAAACAGTATTTGGATTTAATAGCTATAAAATTTGAAGCCTCAATAGCTCAACGGTTATTAAGGAGTGGACTGAATTCCGAAAGGTCGACAGTTCAAACCCCAGCCGTTGCACTATTGTCGTACCCACTCCTAGCACAAGCTTTACGATTAGTTGGAGGGGAAAGGGAAATGTTAGTCATGATTAAAATGGCTAATATTCTTTATAAAAAAAAAAATCGCCATGGCCCCGGCACAAATTTCTGTGTGACTAGCGCTTTAGTGCTCACATTATATTATATAGGTATACAGTCTACAGATCTAAGAATCTAATAGAATAGTAAGAAATAATTTTTTCAATTGCAATTTTAACTAAATAGTCTTTTACAATAGTACCTACTTTTTGTTGTCATGTATTTTCCATTTTAACATATAATTCGTTAACTTATTTACAAACTTCTAAACTTAACAAAAATTAGCAAGATTTTAAGTCATTAGTTTCGTACAAAAAATTGCACACACCAAAATTGTAGAAACGCTTACGGCTAAAATCCATCCATACTAATATTATAAATGTGAAAGTGTGTCGGTCTGTCTGCTAGTTTTTTAGGGCCTGTTTAACAGATTTTGATGATATTTGATACAGAGATAGCTTGTATCCCAGGGAAAGAACATAATAAATATATGATTTGAATATAAATAAATGATTTGTTTTGATTTTAATAGATTTTTAAAAACCGTCCGTGTCGATGGACGAAATCTACGAAATCTCGGGCATATACAAATAACAATCTCATGTAAAATCAATTGTCTAATAAGCTAATCTATTTTTCGTCAATTTTAATACTCAGTTTTAATTAAAATAAGATTAAGACTATAATTATTTAGTGTAATGGTAAAAACTAAAAATCTTGTTTATACCTGATAGTTATTAATAAATAAATGATATAATATTTGGTGCATACTTAGTTTGCAATACACAATATTATTATATAATTAACACATTGTAAAATATAAATAGAATTGTTATACTTAAACTAAAATAACCTAAATATGTAAGTTGAACATCACACTAAACGTAAATAAATCTGACTTTACTAACAAGTTTTTAAAAGTTACCTTAATATTAACGGTGGTAATTCTGTTGTACAGAACCTTTAAACTAAATTGACAGATCTAAAACTAATGCTATCCTTTTCAGCAAGGACCTTTGCGAAAAAGATAGCACTAATATATTTAGAGTAGTCATATTAGTTTATATAGTTCTGTTTAAAGATTTGTACAACAGAATTGTTGCTATTGTTACAAACTAAATCAGCGGGTCGAGCATTTCCAAACTAAGTATTTTTTCATCTTAAATAAACAAATAAGAGTAAATGTAAGTATGTAAGTAATACAAAAAATATTAAAACTTAAATAGTACCTAAAACTAAAAATAGACTAAATTAAATTTTTATATTATCTAAAATGAAGGCGTTCACTAAAGTATTTTATTTTAGTAAAATTGACAATCAACTCAGCACCAAAGTGGAGAAATAATTACTAAGCTTATATTGTCTTATGATACTCTTCATATTATATTACTTTTTATTTACTTTTTAATAAAGGAGATCTTCAATTTGATTTAAGTTAATACAAAAATTTTAGTTATAAAATATTTATAAAATCGTATTTTAATTAAATTTTATCAATTGACAATGACAATTTGAGTAATTGATTTCTAGATAATTTACTAAATTAATATCGTAAAATCAATGTTTATCGATTTTATGATATTGTGAGACCTACACTTAATTATTTTTTATTTTAATCAATAAAATCTTGTTTGGTATAATAATAAATTAATATCAAAATAATACTTCAGATTTATCAAGATATTTAAAATGAAAATATGAAATAAAGAAAAGAGTTTAAATAAAGCGTTAAAATAGAAAAGATAGAAATAAAAGAAACAAAATAGTGTAGTAGTAAGATTTTTAGGTAATTATGATATGCAGTAAAAAAAAATTAAATCTTGAAAAATAAATTATTTACTTACCTAAAAAGTTTTAAAAGATAAAATCCTATAAAAATATAAAAATAATCTAAAATCTAATATTGTAATGGTGTTAATTTCGTTATACACAGTATTTAAAATAAACTTAATTGTAAGGTCAAATATAGTGCCATATTTTTCAATTGAGAGATTGTGTACAATAGAATTAGCACCAGTTAATATTATTTTTATAGCGCCGTCGACGTCACAGACTTCAAGCCTCGAACGAGAATAGTCGGAGAAAGATCCTTAGTGAATTCGTCTAACACCTGAAAAAATAAAAGTAGATAGTTTACAACCCATAATAAACAGGACGTAAGTAGAACGGTACCAAAAACGAAGACAGGTGATAGTACTGATGATTACTGATAAGACTGATAAGATATCACTAAAAAAATGCGTTTTAAACCCTATATTTTTGAAAGTTCCTAATGTATTGCAAATAAAACATCTGACTGACGCTACAGGTCAACGAACGTTGCGTATATAGGTTCAGCGGGGTCAATGCCATGTCATAGGCGGGCAATTGATCCCCTTTGAAGATAAATCACGACAATTACAAGCCCCTTTTTGTCAATCCCCAAATACAACCCCTTTTTTGGTTTACCTTTAAATACTGTTCACAGATCGCGTCATCAGCTGCGGACGGGTTTGCGGGCAGCTTGGGAGGCTGTGGCAACTGGACAAACGTTACCGCCGTGCCTTGCTCACAACGGGACTTGATTATGTGGTTCACCCTGCAAAACAAACAACGAAAGATAGTACTTTACTACCTAGGCTGGAAATAAAGTAATATTGGAAGTAATACAGGTCTATAAGTTCTTAAGTATGGGTTGCCTGGAAGAGGTCTCTTTAATGATAAGGTCACCCTTTGTTTTTAAATCTATCCTATATTTTTATTCTTTGCCATAGTACTAAGCAATAGATGTTTTAATAATTAAATAAATAATTAAGTAAATTTAAAAAAATTAAAGTGTTATTTGATTTCATTATTGTAGGATGGTACGAAACACTTAGTGGGCGAGTCCAACTCGCACTTGACCGATATTTTTTTTTGACAAACTAAACTAAATACGCCTTACGTATACGGCTTACTTTTGTAGATAACTAAGAGGCACCCGTTGGTACACGCTGTTCTCGTCCACACTTGAGTCTGACCAACGGCTCGCGTCTTCCAACGTTGGCCATTCCGTCACCTGCACACAAATAATACAAACATGTTGACACCAATATCGGAGTGAACTATTATAGTGACGGAACTCTGGGTTTGATCCCATATCCGAATATACGATAATATTTCAAATATTCGGCGTGATGGGTGACGTCAAAATGATGATGTCAAAAAAACAGGTGATTCATAGGCTACTAGGTAGCCTATGAATCGCCTATTTTTACTACTAAAGAAGCAGGAAAAGCAAACAATACACACCTCCACAAATAAACCTACATCTCCTGAGGACGCAATATAAATATAGACGGTGACTATAAAGCCAACGATATCACACGCACGCACGCACGCACGCACGCCCGCACGCACGCACGCACGCACGCACGCACACACGCATGCACTCACGCACACACGCATGCACTCACGCGCACAAACTACTCTCCTGTAATAAACAAATAACTCACGCTATGTGTAGTGGCACTAATCCTGAGCAGTTTGAGCAGTTCGTCCAGCCTCTCGTTGACCGGCCGACCTGGAGACAGCTCGGGCAAGTTGGGATCCATCATGGCGGAGTCAGCTCCTATGGAGTAGGTGCGCCCAGATTCTGTGGCAAAGAATTATGTCAAATTAATTTTTAACCTACTATTATTATTACTGTCAATTTTATTTAACCTCCGACCCAAAAAGAGGGGTGTTATAAGTTTGACGTGTAAATCTGTGTATCTGTCTGTGACATCGTAGCTCCTAAACGAATGAACCGATCTTAATTTAGTTTTTTTTTTTTTGTTTAAAAGGTGGGTTGATCGAGAGTAGGTAGTTATAATCGAAGAAAATCGGTTCAGCCGTTTGAAAGTTATCAGCTCTTTTCTAGTTTTCTTATAGAGGTTTTTGTGTCGAGTTATAATCAATGGCGTGTCATCTGCAAACAGTAACAATGTCGCAAACATTGCTGACATGCTATGGCACATCATTTATAAACAGCAATAATAGAAAAGGACCCAAAATTAACCCCTGTGGGACACCCATTCTTAGTTTAAGTAACAAAGTTTTACGATCAATACAATCAAACGCCTTCGATAGGCCACAGAAGACCGCACCAGCCGCGAGCTGTAGCACTTTTCACACTAATATTATAAAGGAGTAAGTTTATGTGTATGTTTGTTACTCTTTCACGCAAAAAGTATTGGACGAATTTGGCTTAAATATGGAGTAGAGATAGATTATACCCTGGGTTAACACATAGGCTACTTTTTATTCCGGAAAACCAATGAGTTCTAACGGAATTTTTAAAACCCTATATCCACGGCAACGAAGTCGCTAGTAATCAAAGAATCAGCTAGTACAGTACAACCAAATTAATAATGCGCATAGAAATCTTCGTCACTGTTCGGCAACGGTCGTATTCCCCGAGCGTCAGAAGACGATATGTATATAGAGTGGTTAAGTGCATTTTTAACAATTTTGTGTTTTGTGCTAAAAGAGATAAACATTCGGGTGTTTCTGGGAATACGACAATAGCAAAGAACTGCATGCGCATTATTAATTTGGTTGTACTGTACTAGATATGTCTCACTCACCGCTGAGCACGGCTGTGGGCGCGGATGTGGCCACGTGCACGCGCAGCCGCAAGTGTTGCCAGCCGCGCGCCGAGCGCACCACGGCCGCGAGCTGCAGCGCGAACAGAGCCCGCACCGTGAACGCTTCTTCCCGCGACGGTGCTAGCACCTCCACGAGCCACACGTCGATGTATTTCAGGGAGGCTACCTTCCTATCAAAATATAGCAATCAAGAATCAATTTTATATCACAAGATAGGCTTACACTTGACGAAAATCATCCTTTATGGAAAACGCTAAGGTTCAGAACGGTCTTTCGCCGTCCATGTTTTCTTCCAACTTAATTATGTATGTATGTATACTTTATTTCACCACAAAAGACAAATGACAGGTTACAAAAAATAACTTAAAATGCAGGTACACAAAGGCGGCCTTATCGCTAAATGGCGATCTCTTCCAGATAACCTTAACGCTAGGGAGAAAACAGACACATGGACAGTGGGAGGTAGTTTATAATAAACCAGAATACTAATCACTATCTAATATTATAAAGCCGAAAGTTTGTGTGTATGTGTGTTTGTTACTCCTTCACGCAAAAACTACTGGACAGATTTGGCTGGGAATGGAGATAGATAATATCCTGGATTAGCACATAGGCTACTTTTTGTCCTGGAAAATCAAAGAGTTCCCACGGGATTTCGAAATTCCCAACGGGAAAACGGGAGTTCCCACGCGGGCGAAGTCGAGGGCATCGGCTAGTAGCTGAATAAACTAAACCAAGTATCTTCAAAGCAAGAGTGAATAGGCGTTTTAACCGCAAGCGCGCTCCAACCTCATCATGGCTTTTTCAAGCATGATTGCCGTCAAGCGCAAGTCTATCACACAATTTAAAAAAGAACCCCAAAAAAAATTCGCAGTGGTTAAAAAAAATCTATATACCTCTCAACAGCGGCCATGTCGAGGCTGTGGAAGTGTCTGCACAGACACACGTTCTTGTTCACGCAGAGCACGTCGGCCACGATGCGCACGTATTCCGATGCAGACAGCCGCGGGGAGGTCGGGGTTCGCGCAGGGAAGATAACTGTGCCGTTTTCTAGGTCGAAGTCACTTGTCTTGTAAGGGGAGGTTGGACTGTGAAAAAGAAAGAGTATAAGTAAATTATTTCCAGTACCCCTAAGATTTTACCATTATCGAAATAATTAATTAGCTCCCTAAATTTTTTCCCAAATATCTCAGGCGAGATAGGCATAGGAATAATTAACGGGGAAGGTTCAAATCTGTAAAGCGCACTTTGACTTTGCTCAGATTTAAGTTTCGGCTAAAACGAGACAGATCTATGTCAGCGATATAACGCTGTCTCTTTTTAACAGTGTCTTAAGCCAAAGTGCGCTCTCAAAAGTGCAACCTCAGTCGAAATCACTGGTCTTGTAAGGGAAGGATAGGCTGTAATAGAAAAATCGTAAAGTGAATTAAGTTCAAATAGTACCCACAAAATTTAGCATTCATCAAAATTTAAAAAAAAAAAACATTAGGTTATGAACAGAAAAGCCTAATAGGCGTAGGTTATGGGACCAGAAGCTTACTGCCTAACAGGCGTTGAAATAATTGTCAAATAACTATTGTTTATTTTCGCGTACTAAACTTACTCCCTAAAGAAATCCTTAGGAGGTGCAGTGTCCCTGAAGCCGAGTAAAACTGTGTCAGGTTTCATAGCTCCTAAACCAGACAGCCGAGTGAGGTGGGCTGCTCCGTTGCGTATTGACTCGGCTAGGCATAGTTCCACAAAGGCTTTTACCTGGGCAGACAAATTATAAATTTTTGGAAATAGACAGATGAAGCCTAGTCATATTATTAAAAAAAAAATCAAAAATCGACTTCCAATACGACTACAAACTATACTCTATCCATGGAAAGAAGTTAGTTTAGCGCTCTTTCTGGTACGTAATTCCATCCCAATTGAATTTCGAATGTTTTTGAAAACATGTTTGTGATTGGCCGATGACTCAAAATTGTTCACGCCCACTGTGATTTTTGGCTCTGTTATTTGTTGAGAGAGAGAGAAAGAGTGTAATACTAACTTTTTTCCATGGATAGAATATAGAAACAGTTCTAGGCTGAGATGTACAGAGCGCACTTTGACTTTGCTCAGACTTAAGACACTGTTAAAACGAGACAGCGTTATACCGCTGGCATAAATCTGTCTCGTTTTAACTGAAACTTAAGTCTAAGCAAAGTGAAAGTGCGCTCTGTAGATTTGAACCTAAGATTCCCCTTACCTTAAGATGGTCGATTAACTTGAGCCAATATTTGTGTTCATCTGCCAATGGGTCACCACTGCCATCCAATTGGCCAACTCTTACGTGGCCAATCACAAAGAGACCACCCTGGAAAAATATTACATGATACTTAAAATCATTCACCTTCTTTTGTCTTACTACTCATATTATAAACCAGCTGATGCCCGCGACTTCGTTCGCGTGGTGATTTTTTAAAAATCCCGTGGGAACTCTTTGATTTTCCGGGATAAAAAGTAGCCTATGTGCTAATCCAAGATATTACCTATCTCCATTCTAAATTTCAGCCCAATCCGTGCAGTAGTTTTTGCACACACACACACACACACACACACACACACACACACACACACACACACACACACACACACACACACACACACACACACACACACACACACACACACACACACACACACACACACACACACACACACACACACACACACACACACACACACACACACACACACACACACACACACACACACACACACACACACACACACACACACACACACACACACACACACACACACACACACACACACACACACACACACACACACACACACACACACACACACACACACACACACACACACACACACACACACACACACACACACACACACACACACACACACACACACACACACACACACACACACACACACACACACACACACACACACACACACACACACACACACACACACACACACACACACACACACACACACACACACACACACACACACACACACACACACACACACACACACACAAACACACACACACACACACACACACACACACACACACACACACACACACACACACACACACACACACACACACACACACACACACACACACACACACACACACACACACACACACACACACACACACACACACACACACACACACACACACACACACACACACACAATTTTCGCCTTTATATTAGTGTGATGCGTAAAAGTGTTTGTTTGTTGGTTTTTTTCTTCAATCACGCCGCAACAAAGCAACGAATCGAACAGATTTTTTTCAAGTAGTAGTAAAAATGGCGTGTGAGAAGTCATTTTGTACGGACTATACCTTCTTTTGATCGTTGACGAAGTCTATCAAGGGTGCAGCTTGTCTTGGGGATCCTATGAGTAACAGCATCTGAGGTCGCCAGAACTTTACGTGCTCCCGACGAGGGTCCAATAGGAGAAGGTATTTTCGAACCTGAAGATTAAACAATCGGTCAAGTGCGAGTCGGTAGAGCAACCGCCGAGTTTCTTGCTGGTTCTTCTCGGTAGGATCGGCATTCCGAACCAGTGGTAAATTATTTTGACGATTCAAAAGCACTTGTAAAAGTTCATTTGAATAAAAATATATTCATTCTATTATATTTGGAGTCACATACAAAGGGACCGCTAAACGTAAGATTGACTGGGGAACCAATGCGCGGCAGAATAGAAACTCCCGTCGTCGCAAATAGATCTATGAATCACCCGCTGCGCAGGTACAAGAACAGATGATGATCATGATGGAGAGGGATGAGTTTGGTAAGTTTTACCTGGTGGAAGATGAGTGCCTGGCTCAGACTCCCCCATTTCGGCTCGCTCGCAGCCGGCGAGAGCAGATGCAGAGCAATGACTAAGGAGCAGCAAGCCAGAGCCACCGCGCATGCGTATGCGGGCCGCAACGCGAATATTAACGCCGCACAGCCCACTAATCCCAGCAGTGAAGTCAGCCACGAGAAGTGTTTGAACGTAGGTCTGTAAAAATATAGTTTGATTTAATCTTTTTTGGAAGTCTTTGGCAATCTCAGTCACAACACTTTGGTAAACACGTATAATTAATTCACTTCTTAAAGAAACTTACCTAAAATTAGGAGCGGAAGCGAGATCCAACCCAAGGCATGCCAAATTTATCGCAAAGTAACTTGTCATAAATAGCACCGAGTTCACCTAAAACCAATGTAATGTTAATAATATAGAGACCATAGACTCTCACATAAATAGACACTCGTGCGCACGCACGTACGCAGTTACGCACACGTACGCACGGACGCTCGTACGCATGGATTCACAATCGTATGCGCAGACGCATGCACGCATGTACGGGTACACGAGAAAGGAATATTACGCTACTGGTTGAGATCGCAATCGGGGTATGAGGCGGGGAGACGTCTCGCATACCCGCACGTCACCCGCAGCGGGTGAGCGAGGGGGCTGCGAGGGGCGTCCCCACCACAATTGCCATCTCAACCTGTCGCGCACTATACGTAGGTGTTTTGATGTTTATTTTATTAACAACATACCAAAACTTGTAAGCTTTTTTTTTTAAATAAAAATAGTGAGCAAGCGAACAGGCGGTTTGGTCACCTGATGTTAAGTGATTACCACCCATGAACATTTGCAGTACCAGAGGAACCGCCTAATGTAAGAAGGAACTTTTGAGATGTCCCGCCCGTAGTATTTGAGGGTTTCAAAACTCAAAAAAACTCAAAATCATTTATTTCAAAGTAGTTATTGTACAATTTTTGATAATGAGAATTGTTAGATTTGTGAGATGATATATATAGTGGTGATATAATTAATTTCGTAAACTGAATATGATAAACTAACCTGTGCAATAGCATTAAGTGATCCAGCCATGATACCGACTTGCACCAGCAGCCAAGACGCTATCACAGCTAGCACCGGATTGCCTGACCTTGACACCATCGGACGGAGTAGAAAACCTGATGAACATGACACATTAGAGGTCTTGTAGAGGCCTAAATGAACATTAGAGGTCTTGTAGAGGCCTAAATGACACATTAGAGGTCTTGTAGAGGCCTAAATGACATATAAGAGGTCTTGTAGAGGCCTAAATGACACATTAGAGATCTTGTAGAGGCCTAAATGACATATAAGAGGTCTTGTAGAGGCCTATTCACTGTATCTCTATTCACTGCTTAAACATTGCTGGCCGTTTGGACACAATAAAATTCTGCTACTTCTTTGAGATACCTCCATTCTTCAATAGACAACAGATCTAGGATTATTGTGTTTAGCGTCACAACAAGACCAAAAACAGCCACTAAATATCACTAATTTTTTTAATATATGTTTTGCTAGCAATCCTTCTAAATGGTTATCGGATACTTTCAAAATGTCACTATTATAAATGCGAAAGTGTGTATGTTGGTTGGTTTGTCCTTCAATCACGTCGCAACGGATCGACGTAATTTTTTTTTGCGTTAAAAATACCTAGAGTGTCTATCTCTTGGGCTACTTTTATTCCGGAAAATCATAGCATTCCCACTGGGTTTAAAACCCTTAATCCAAGCGGACGAAGTCAAGGGCATCAGCTAGTTATATTTTAAAATGAAGCCTCATAATTAATATCTAATTTTAAAGACACTTGGGAGTCATAAGATTTTCGAAAAAGTAGTTACCAAAAATATTATCTTTCGCTAAAGCTTCCAATACTCTCGATGCACCAATCAAGTTTGACAGTCCAGCAGAAAACGTTGCTGTCAGCATTCCTGAAAAAACATAGTTTTTTGGGTTTCATACCGCAAAAGGAAAAACGGAACCCTTATAGGATCACTTTGTTGTCTGTCTGTCTGTCTGTCAAGAAACCTATAGGCTTCCCGATGACCTGGAATCATGAAAGGTAGGTAGGTAGGTCTAATAGCACAAGTACAGGAATAAATCTGAAAACCGCGAATTTGCGATTACATCATTAAAAAAAATTAAAATGTGTTTCAATTTTCGTTTTCAAGTACGGAACCCTCAGTGCGCGAGTCCGACTCGCACTTGGCCGGTTTTTTTTTGCTGTTCTGAAATTTGGGGTTGTTTAAAGAAAGAAGAACGTCTTTTTCTTAAATTGTGCCACATATCACATGTTATAGCTAAGAGTTGGTTATCCCGGTGCTCTCCTTCCTAGAGGAATACTTTTGTGGTGTATTATGAAACTATGTACTACTACTGAAACGACTACTTACCCACAGCTATGAATGGTGGCCATACATTAATAGGCAGTAAATACACATAGTTGTTCTGCAACAGTTCCCGGGAACACGTGGCCGCGGTCAAAACTACCAATGCTGTGTACGATAACGCGGTGAATAGTAGAGCTGCTAATGTTCCCAGAGGAATACTTTTAGACGGACTCTTTAGTTCACCTGGAAAACAATGTCAAATCATTTATCCAAAGTAGGTACCATTGACTGTCAATTGTTGATAGTACAGATAGGGACTAATTATGGTACGAAAACTAGACAGTTTGAGGGAGCGCTACTATATAATGACTTGCCAAAACACTATTGGAGGAAAAATCTTTCCCTTTTAAAGCTGAATTAAAAAACCGGCCAAGTGCGAGTCAGACTCGCGCACTGAGGGTTCCGTACTCTGGTAGTTTTTCCAACATTTTGCACGATAATTCAAAAACTATTATACTTACATAAAAATAAATAAAAATCTGTTGTAGGATGTACAGGTAAAGCCCTTTTGAAAAATTTTGAAAATTGAAACACATTGTTTTTCAGATTTATTCTTTTACTTGTGCTATAAGACCTATCTACCTAGTACCTACATGATTCTAGGTCAACGGGAAGTACCCTATAGGTTTCTTGACACGCGAGTCTGAGTCGCACTTGGCCGGTATTAATATTGGTATAGATATAACAATAAAACATACTTACCACTCATATTAGCCCCGGCCATGACACCAGTGACTCCAGTAAAAAGCACCCCAAACACGGAAGCAAAGTCCACCAGCTCCCCACTAGCAGTGGTATAGTCTCGAGCATATTCCGAGTACAGATTCTGTTTCAAGGTTGCTGAACTAAGCCCCGTGTAGGAGAAGTTTGTCGCGTTAACTAGCGTATTTGTATCCGGTTTGTCTATCTGTGAAAGAAAAAACTTGATCTAGATACTATATTGATATATCTCGAAATATCTAAATAGGTAAAAAAAATTCAGGAAATCTAAATAGATTTTTAAAAAATCTGACTATGACTGACTCATCAGCCCAAACTCTTAGGTTGAAATCTATAGGGCGCTCTTTGATTTTGCTTATACTTAAGTTTCAGTTAAAACGAGACAGATTTATGCCAGCGGTATAACGCTGTCTCGTTTTAACAGTGTCTTAAGTCTGAGCAAAAGCAAAGTGCGCTCTATAGATCTGAGCCTTAAGAGTTAGAAAGCTGAAATTCTGCAGAGGTTCCCTTTATAATGTAGACCAGGTATACCGAATAAGGCTGAATTTTTTGAAATTCCCTTTGGTTGTTATTTTAAGAGGAACTAATGTAAAACTAAATTGGCTTTATTCTCATGCTCATCCATTGAACACCCGCTAGACACGCTCAAACTGAGAGTTACCGAGGTGTACCAGAAGCCGTCTGGACCCATTACCTGTCCCGGTGCGGTGATAAAGAAGCTGAGGACGGCGCTGAATAATCTTCACCCATATAGACAGGCTGGTACGTGCGAATAGAACCACGCTGTCACTCCCCACGTCGAGTGTAAAGCGGTACAGTTACTAAGGTGTATCAGTGCCCTCAGTAAAAGATTTTACTTCTAACCAACGTTGTTAATATTAGAGTCGAAACATTTGTATCAAAGTAAAATGACCCTTAACTGCCTTGTTTTAATGCTCAAGTTTGTACATATATTTACGGCCAGCGCTCCAAGCGGAAACGTTGCGAAATTAAAATCAATGGTACTGAAGTTTTGACTTTAAATCAAGGGTCATTAGGTCCATTTTACTTTGACGTTATTTTGTTTCCACTCTCGAATACTATCAAAATTCGTGAGAAGTAAAATGTCGTACGGTGGGTACAATAGCCGTCTGGGCCCATTACCTGTCCAGGCGCGGTGATAAAGAAGCTGAGGAAGGCGCTGAACAGACACACGACCGTCGTCACCCATATAGCCAGGCTGGTGCGCGCGAACAGAGACGCGCCCGCTAGAGAAACACTTAAGCCTGCCGCGTTTAGTGTGGAGCGGTATAGGAATCTGTACCAGTCCCCGTTTGGCAGCCCTGGACTGTCACCAACTAGGTATCCTGGAAGATTAAATGAAGCATTAGTCAAGATTTTAATTTAGTTTTTTTTGTTTTAAATGTGGCTTTAATCGAGTGTTCTTAGCTATAAACCAAGAAAATCGGTCCAGCCGTTTGAAAGTTATCAGCTCTTTTCTAATTACTGTAACCTTCACTTGTTGGGGGGGTTATAAATTTTTAATTTACACTTGTTACCAGGTTAAAATCATTAAATACTGGGCTGTGAATATGGCTAGCAAAAAGACAGGCAGATAGACAGATACACTTTCGCATTTATAATATTAGTCCATATTATAAATTCGAAAGTGTGTCTGTCTGTCTGATAGCTTTTCACGGCCAAAGTTCAACCGATTTTGATGAAATTTGGTACAGAGTTAGCTTACATCCCGGGGACGGACATAGACAACTGTTATCCCGGAAAATCAAAGTGTTCCCTGGGGATTTTTAAAAACGCGGACGAAGTCGCGGGCATCATCTAGTATGGAATAATATGAGTTGTACAAACGCGGCGCATTTTCTATTATTTCGGCCATCAATGAACAATTTCAAATCAAATCGTGATAATATTAGTTCAATAATAATGGGTAGTCTAAAGATAAAGTAAAAGGTTAAAGTGGAAAATGAGATGGAAATGGATCAAAGCTATAACTTGCAAATCAAGACCTTATTTAACTCACCATTAGGTCCAAAATTGTCAACCAAAGCTTCTGTACAGGCAGATATGCATAGAGCACTGGAAACTACGTTGGCAAAGAAGAACAATGTTCCTATAGCTCCCCCGAACTCAGGACCTAGTGTTCTGCTTATCATGACTGTTATTTTGGTTAACGAAATCAATTTTTTGTCATAATTTAGCTAATTTCACTAAGAATTCTAGAATTTCAGTCAAAACGTTTCGAGTTGGCCTATTCAAATTTTTTCTGGATTTCAAGTTTTCTAAAAATTTTAACCAGTATGATTTAATAAAAAGGTTTTAAACAACAGACAAATAACCCCCGAACGAAATCGAAAAAACATGTCAGCTGGAAATTTTGTTTGTTTGTTTTTGTTGTTTGTAAATCAGCACATATTTTGATATTTATAGACATATTTATCAAACACATTGATTATATTTTTAGATTATTTCAAAAGGATACAGTAAACCCCTCCCCCTTCAACGGCCCCGTTGGTCGATATGGCGCATATCGACATGACGGTGAATCCCACTATTAAGTACGCCAATCCGAATTGACCTAGAGTCACTAAAAGTCCTGCGTTTCCCACTAGGTAACCTGAAAAGACAAAAACTAAAGTTATCTCATATTACGATTACATGCCTTGTTTTTTAACCCGCGACCCAAAAAGAGGGGTGTTATAAGTTTGACGTGTGTATCTGTGTATCTGTCTGCGGCATTGTAGCTCCTAAACTAATGAACCGATTTTAATTTAGTTTTTTTTTGTTTGAAAGGTGGCTTGATCGAGAGTGTTCTTAGCTATAATCCAAGAAAATCGGTTCAGCCGTTTGAAAGTTATCAGCTCTTCTCTAGTTACTGTAACCTTCACTTGTTGTTTATTAACATAATTTATTTTTAAAAAGCTATAATTATTAATATGATAGAATAAAAAATAAGATTCTCTTCTTCTGAGAAGAAGAAGAAAAAGAATATTTTTTGTGCATTATTATCTTTATATAAGTCAAACACACGTTTTTTGTGGGAGTATGCCCGCCTAGTTTAATACCTTTCCAATATTTAACCATATTCTACTTACTAAAAAGAATTATTCTGTTAAGTATAATAAAATATAGTTACCCATTCGTATAAAAACAAGCGCACTGAACATAGACAGCACCACGGGGCAGAAGACGCCGGCGAAGGTGCCCACCTTCTTGATGCCCGGCCTTTCCGATCTGAACTCCCCAAATTCCACATAACCTGGAAAAGAATTACATAAAAAAACTTACGTGCTTACAGAACCCTATAGCTTACATATTTTTTCCGCATGATTTTTTTTAGAAAAACTGGCAACTTATTAAAAACTCAATACAAATGAATTTTTTTTAAACATTGGCATCGATTAAAAGCTTAACACATGTTTTTTTTTTTTTTTGAAAAATTAACAACTGATTAAAACTTAACACATGATTTCTTTTAGAAAAATTGGCACTTATTAAAAATTTTCCACCGTGCCCTGGGACTGGACGTAATGGGGACACTGGACATTTTAGCATACTAGATATTTTAGGAGACTAGACATTGGCATCCTGAGCGATATAATCCACTAGCTGACGCCCGCGACTTCGTCCGCGTGGATTTAGGTTTTTCGAAATCCCGTGGGAACTCTTTGATTTTCCGGGATAAAAAGTAGCCTATGTGCTAATCTAGGATATTATCTATCTCCATTCTGAATTTCAGCCAAATCCGTCAAGTGGTTTTTGTGTGAAGGAGTAACAAACACACACACACACACACACACACACACACACACACACACACACACACACACACACACACATACAAACTTTCGCCTTTATAATATTAGTGCGATTCATGCAAGATTCAGGTAATCATTCATCCAAGATATAATCACACTTTGATTACAGTAATCACACAAGTTATAACTGAAAAAAATTAAAAACACGACTGCCCTGCAAAAAAACTACCTAAAAAGCTAACTTTTTCACATTAAAAATAGCACCATACAACCACAAAAAAAAAATTATAGCCAGTGTCTCTCGGAATGCATAAGTGAATGTGTGGGGTATCCCACACATTCAAATCTGTTCTGTGGCATTTAGAAGTAATGAAAGAAGAAAATAACATACAAACATACATTAACCGTGAAAATATTACAGTACTTTTTATGGGCAGTCGTGTAAAAATAGAGTTAATTTGTGGAAAAAAATTATTCACGGTACTTAACCGAAAAGGATTAGTCACAAAACAAATGCCACAACTAAAACGAATAACAAGTGTAAATTAAAAATTTATAACACCCCCGACGAAGTATTTGAGTTTTCCAAAACATCATTTTCAAATAAATAATAATGTATTTAGGCAACGTCCATCTTGACAGCTTGACATTTGTCAATTGACATAATATTATGAACCTAACGGTTATCTAACCTTCTTTTATACAAGAAAACTAGAAAAGAGCTGATAACTCTTAAACGGCTGAACCAATTTTTTTAGATTATAGCTAAGAACACTCTCGATCAAGCCACCTTTCAAACAAAAAAAACTAAATTAAAATCGGTTCATTCGTTTAGGCGCTACGATGCCACAGACAGATACACAGATACACAGACACACAGATACACACGTCAAACTTATAACACCCCTCTTTTTGGGTCGGGGGTTAATAAAGCAATCACCACTGATATTTTTCTGGCTCATTGGGTACGTGTTGACAAAACCGCAATTGTTATTACACTGATACTGAATATTGTAAACGATTAGCGAGTAATTCGAGTTGACCTCAATCAGATGTTTTTACAGCGACCTTGAGAGGCTGGGTACAATGGCTTCGTGCAATTTTCTTGCAGAAACGTCGCTTAGACGTTCCATCCATAAATGCGAAAGTGTGTCTGTCTGTCTGTCTACTAGCTTTTCACGGTCCAACAGTTTAACCCATTGTGATGAAATAGGTACATCCCGGGGAAGGACATAGGCTACTTTTTATCCCAGAAAATCAAAGTCCCCACGGGATTCTTAAGAGCCCATCCGTTTAACCGATTTATATGAAACTTGGTACAGAGGTAGCTTGCATCCCGGAAAATGAAATAGACAACTTTTTATTTCGGAAAATCAAAGAGTTCCTACAGGATTTAAAAAAAAACTAAATCCACGCGGACGAAATCGTGGGTATCATCTAGCAATGTGTAATACGCGTTGTGTGACCTAAGCCCGCATTTCATCATGATTAGCCTACTACCGGCCCACTACTGAGTATGGTTCTCCTCTCAGAAGGGTTTCGATTGGCGTGTAATTCGAATTGACCTCAAACGGATGTTTTTACAGCAACCTTGAGGCTGGGTACAATGGCTTAGTGCAACTATCTAGCAGAGACGTCGTTTCAATTACGTTAAAAACGTAATCTATAGCTCTGTGTTCTGATTGAATTCATGACTTAAATATTTCATTTTTAGAGTTCTGTATCTCCAGAGAAATAACCAGCAAGTGCGAGTCTGACTCGCGCACCGAGGGTTCCGTACTACAGAAGAAGTAAAACAGTAAGTATCACTTTTGTTAACGAGCCGCAAAACTAACTTTGCTGGTAGATGTTTATTGTTGGAAAAAAAAAATTATGATAGAGCGCTGGTTTTATTTTTCCTGTAAAATATACTTACATAAACTTCTATTGATCATTATTATTTTAGATTTTTCGATTGATAAACTTCAGAGATAAGGGGAGAGGAATGTAATATAACATTTTGCACGATAAATCAAAAATTACTATCCATAACTTACTTGTGCTATAAGACATTGGTACCGGTTTTAATTTCCTTGTGGGTCTTGAGAGACACACAGACAGATAACGAAGTTGATCTATTTTTAACCCCCGACCCAAAAAGCGGGGTGTTATATGTTTGTGTGTGTATCTGTGTATCTGTCTGTGGCATTGTAGCTCCTAAAGTAATGAACCGATTTTAATTTAGGTTTTTTTTTTGTTTGAAAGGTGGCTTGATCGAGAGTGTTCTTAGCTATAATCCAAGAAAATCGGTTCAGCTGTTTGAAAGTTATCAGCTCTTTTCTAGTTACTGTAACCTTCACTTGTCGGGGGTGTTATAAATTTTTAATTTACACTTGTTTTTCTGGAGATGATTCAGTACCCTAAAAATAACATAGATTACCATCTCCAGGCGCTCTTGGGGGCGAAGATCTGCTAAATCTAAGTCTTATCTTATGCATCAGTCCAGCTGTTGAGGTGTCATTCACACTCGGCGCGAGTGGATCCAAAGTATCCGCCATCTCTAAAGGCTTCGTCCCTGCAAACAAAAAAATATATATTTTTATTGCTGATAGAAGTAGGCTTTGCGGAAATCCATGATATATAAGGACCAATAAGCAGACAAAAAATAAATAAAATAAGTTAGTAAACTAATTATTTAAACTAATACCTATACAATAGGAAAACCTCTCCTACCTACCTAATACCTACCTAGTACCTAAACCTTTCCTAATTCGAACCGCTAGGATATGGAACGCCCTTCCGGCGTCAGTTTTCCCTTCCACCTATAATATGGGTACCTTCAAGTCAAGAGTGAATAGGCAACTTCTACGCAAGCGCGCTCCATCTTAGGCTGCATCATCACTTGCTAGCAAGTCTGATTGCAGCAAAGCGCTAGTCTATATAATTAAAAAAAAAAAATAAGTAAACAAAGAGTTTATTTGGCTCACAGAACGAGACAAGGAAAAAAATACAAAAGAAGTTAAAAAAAACCAGCAAGTGCGAGTCAGACTCGCGCACTGAGGGTTCCGTACTCGTGTATTTTTTCCAACATTTTGCACGATAAATCAAAAACTATCATACATAAAAATAAATAAAAATCTGTTTTAGAATGTATACGTAAAGGGTCATATGATACCCCACTTGGTAAGTATAGTCGTCTTACTTTGAAAATTGAAACACATTTTTTTTTTTTTTAAATATAACCATAAATTCGCGGTTTTTAGATTTATTCCTGTATTTGTGCTATAAGACCTACCTACCTGCCTTTCATGATTCTAGGTCAACGGGAAGTACCCTATAGATTTCTTGACAGACACGACAGACAGACAGACAGACATACAGACAGTCAGACATCATTACATTACATACATGAACATAATTACGTAAACTTAAAACTAAAGCTACAATGGTTCCAAATGCGCCCAGCCTACTGATTCGCTAACACAGTGTCTTACACTGAATGATAGCCACCAAGCTTATTTGACATTTATTTGGAATCCATTGAAGATTTTCTGCGAAACATTATTTTAATATCAATGTAGAAGCAGCAATGTAGAACCAACCAATGCCAAATGAGCTTGAAATTGATGGTTATTATTCAATGTATTATTAGTTAGCGAATCACCCTACAGATCTGAGAAGAGCCCACAACAAACTCAGCAGGGTATTCTTGATTATCTTGATTATTATCACCACTTTACAAAATCATTAGAACTATCAAAGATGTTTGACATCTGGATGGCTGGCTGGTATTAAACAAGTGTAAATTAAAAATTTATAACAGCGCCGACAAGTTAAGGTTACAGTAATAACTAGAAAAGAGCTGATAACTTTCAAACGGCTGAGCCGATTTTCTTGCATTATTCCTAACACTCTCGATCAAGCCATCTTTCAAACAAAAAAAAAACTAAATTAAAATCAGTTCATTAGTTTAGGAGCTACGATGCCACAGACATATACACAGATACACACATCAAACTTATAACACCCCTCTTTTTGGGTCGGGGATTAAAAATACATACCCATTTCAATAGAATGAAGATGTAACATACTTTAATAATAATATACAAGTAACTATCACCACTTCTCAATAATTAACAATACACTCTCAAGAAGGCAATGATTAGACATAAGTACACACACAATTCTTATATGATTCAACCATCACCAATTACAAAGAACTTGTGGCTTAATGTTACATAAATGTTGAACAAAAAAGTGTACATCTGATTTCTTTTTTGTTCCAAATGAAAGTAGGCGTAAAACCATAATTTATGCCTTTATTACATGATAGCTACAAACATTAACTATCAAATTTTATACCTACATACTAGTTATTTCCGCGATTTTGACCATGTGGATTAAGATTTATATAAGGACCTTGTAGTTGTTGGAAATACTTAAAATCCTTTCTTAGCAGGGCTCTCTCCGTCACTTACTCCATACAATCGTAGTTCCAATTTCATTTGAATATTAAGCAACCAAAGTCCATGAAGTTTTGCAGACATATTCTAGAAACTAATATCTGTGCCTGTTGTGTTTTTTTCTAAAAATATGTAGTTTTAAAATTACAGGGGCTCAAAGATTTATATGTGAATTTTTAAGACCGCGTAACTTTGAAACCGAATATTTTAACAAAAATCTGGAAAACCACAGGCATAGATTGTTGTATATTAGTTTCTAGAATATGTCTGCAAAATTTCATGGACTTTGGTTGCTTAATATTCAAATGAAATTGGAACTATGTTTGTATGGAGCGAGTGATGGAGAGATCCCTCTTAATGTAAGTTAAGTATATTATAGAGAGATCCTACATGCAAAATTTCTTATTTCTAGATCTACCTGTAGTACCTGTACGTTGTCTGTCAGTCAAAGTTTTGTTTTATATGTAGGAAAGATAGTCTATTCATTTCAACTACGATACCACCTATTTGAAATGATAAATTAAAAACAAATCACAGCAAGTAAGAACTTATAAGATAAATGGTTAAGTAATCATTCAGTAATTAGTCAAGTAATTCTTTATTACACACATAATATAAGTAATTGAATTACACATCTAATTGCTTGTACCAGCTGGTAGCTCTGAGCCTTATCTGAATACAATGAATCATGTAAAATATAATCAACAATATGTGTTCCTTTATTCGTGTCAAATATTCAACGTTCACAATATAAACCGACAGAGATAAACTGGCAGATTATAACATCCTACACAAATTTATAAACGTGAAAGTATATTTGTTTGCTGGTTTGTCCTTCAATCAGGCCACAATGGAGCAATTCTTCTTATTCTTTGGGGCTTTGCAGGTTGTTGAGTACCCTGTACCACTTCAACTGTCTCCAATCTATTGTGATCAAAATGGATCAATGTGATTTTTTGCATGGACCTGGACATTGATATTTTTATCCCAGAAGACTTCTCACAGAATTTTTATAACTATTCCATGTGGATATAGGGACATGACATGCAGATGCACAACAGACCCAAATGTTTAAGTGCAGAAACCAACCCAGAAACCCAAAGAAAGGGCCATGCAAAAATCTTGGACATAATCTAGTCTATACTAATATTATTAAGAAGAAAGGTTTGTCTGTTTGTAATTGATTAGCTCTGAAACTACTGAACCGATTTTAATAATTCTCTCACCATTAGAAAGCTACTTTATCCAGAAGTAACATAGGCTATATGCTAACTTATTATGTATATGGGTAAGTATATCAAAATCACCTGAGCAAAGCCGGGCAGATCAGCTAGTTTATTTTATATGGGACTTATAATCTGTACTTTTTAGCAAATAATTATTGAAAACTTGGCTCTACTCATTATATTAGGCAGTTAAAGTTAAACACTATAAGCAAAGTGTGTTGTATAAGTCAGGGTTAATGAACTTTTGACCAAAATTTTAACCTTACCCTTGATCATGATGGTGGATGAATCTAAACATACCAAATATACTTAGGCACTTATTTCCTACTTAATTAGATATCTTTTGGTTTATTCTGAGACTAATTAAGTAAATAAGTACACATATAAATAGTTTTAAAATCATTAAATACTACACTTTTAGCTAATAAAATACTTTTTAGACTTAAATGTGTTACTTACTTAAATGTATGTCTTCCATAGTCCTAAGATTTAGGAACACAATTCAATACAATATAAAGCTGGGCATACACCAGTTTTATCTTGTTATATGATCAATAAACACAGGCACTAGAAAAACTAATTCAATTATGAATAAGGTTCGAGCTAGTTTCAACGTAGCAACATATTTAAAAAAATGTCTGTGCTAAAAAAGTACCTATAACATGATAAATCTAGAATTCAGGTAGAATGACCTCATCCTAATCAAATAAAATCTGTAGGTATATAAAAAAGATATGTAGGTCGTTGGAGTTGCACTTTAATTAAGTACTAGATTCTAAACAATACAATCGATTCACTCCCAATACAAGAGAAAAAACTGTTATGAGTTTTCTTACTTTATTTTTCTTTTCTAACGGAGTACTAAGTTAGACAGGTTAAAAAACTTACGGTAAATTATAATTCAATTAATTCTTGCTTTGTTCTGTAATATTAATATCTTCGTAATTTACAGTTTAATGCATTATTTCTTATTTTCAATGCAATATCACAAGTTGTTTTTTAGAACAATAATAATTCAAAATTCCATTTTCTTAGTCATTTGACAGTTGACATTTGATGATTGACAAGAGGTCGACGTTTTAGAAAATGTTGCTTGTTTAAAAAATTAAATGAATTATAAAGCCTTGTCCGTACTAGGCGTTTTTCGGGCGTGTCGAATTGCCACTTATGTCAAGAGATCTTTTATACTGGGAATTTGGGACACGGAGAAGGCACTAGCATTCAGAAAGCATTTTGACTCGTTCCTGCAATTGCTGATTGATTGAACACTTGAAAAGAGCAACCACCGAGTTTCTTGCTGATTCTTCTCGGTAGGAACGGCATTCCGAACCAGTGGTATTTTGACGAAAAAGTTTACTTGAATAAAAATATATTCAATTCTATTCAGCATATTCATGAACTGTTTGACCAAAGCATTCTTAAATGACTGAAGTTTATTCATCAATCGTCACCATGGTCAACCCATGCATCGCCCGGCTCACTAAAGAGCATGGGTTTCCTTTCCTAATGAGAAGTTTTGCTATAGCCAGAGTAAATGTATATCACACTAATATTATAAAGGCGAAAGTTTGTATGTGTGTGTGTATGTTCGTGACTCCTTCACGCAAAAACTACTGCACGGATTTGGCTGAAATTTAGAATGGAGATAGATTATACCCTGGATTAGCACATAGGCTTCTTTTTATCCCGTAAAAATCCATGGTTCCCGTGGGATCTGTAAACTTATTCACCGCGGGGCGCACCTAGTATGTTATAAGCCTACCACGCTGGTCAAGTTCAGATTGGCAGACATCATACAACTAAATAGATCGGTAAATCGCCTACTGCGTAGGTACAAGGTCAGCGATTTTAACTGACTACTATAGTTCATAGAGGCAGTAAGATGGATTAATGATGCACAAGAATTTTTTGCAGAGGGGATAAGAAAGATAATAGCAATTACTTTACTTCAAAATATATGAACTTAAGACCATAGTATCAGGAGAAATAAATAGATTAGTCATGAAATCTTAAATTTAATCATTATCACACAGTCATTACAAAGTGTTTTCCAGCAGTTCCTATTACATAAAATTAGTAAGTTTATTTCAAAACATTTATGTATTACTAAAGTATATAATTTGTAATCACTCAACAGAAAAACACCAGACTTTACAATCCAGAATAAAATGTTATGAAATGAGATGTGAGATGTATTTTGTTGGTTCTAAAATTAATTAATCTTAATTTAGGTAATGAATTTATACAATACTATATTCTATCTAATGACTCCAACATGATGATACTGTTTCCGCGAATGACCTGGAAAAGGAACAAAGATTAAATAAAACATTTACATAGAAAAGGTGACTGGCTAACTGGTCTATCAACACACAGCTCAAACAACTGGATTGAGCAGGCTGTTTGGCATGAGTTAGAAGATATGATGTAAATATCCGTCAAAAAAAGAGTTAACTTGGGGGTAAAATAGGGGTTTGAAATGTGTGTAGTACACACAGAGAGGATACTCATACTCAAAATCACATAACCAGAACATGCTTGTGACTGTTATGTGTATGTTTTTTTAACACCTTTAATTTTGGGATAATAAGTAAGGGGCTGCTATGTATAGAAACTTGTTCATAGATTTTATTTTGCCCAAAGTTGCACACACTTAAACATAGGCATGACATTTATTATTTGGCTTTCCCCAACTATGCGTAAAGCTAGTGCTAGGAGTATGACAATAGTGCAATGGCTGGAGTTTGAACCGCCGACTTTTCAGAATTCAGTCCATTTCTTAACCGTTGAGCTATAGAGGCTATCAATTTGACTTCAATTTTTAAAATAAGTAAATGTATGAGCTCAGAACTACCTGACATATTATATCTTTAGCTGAAAAAGTGAACTCTACATACCACCATGCCTATATTGTTGCGTTGTCCATCCTTGCATTCCTCCACCGATTCGTCCAACACTAAATTCATGAAGGGGTCGAAACCTCGCAGGACACCTGTCACGGCTCGCCCGGCATTTATCTTGAGTGACAACTTTTTGTCCATAAACCTGTAATTAATCAATAGTTTCAACACAAAGAAACAGTTTTATACACTCAAATACACCTAATAAAACTTTAATCATAACTAATGAGTACAAATTCGTATAAGTTTTTGTTTTTAGGTTACACAGGACGCGGGACGCCAACTTTTCTTGAGACGTTTTAGATTTAAATACAAAGAAATAAACTCACTTTTTCAATTCTGGAGGATGTGCCTTCGACATTTTAGTGTTTGAACTATGTTTATGTTATTTGCAAAGAAAAATCTAGTCGATTTTCTATATTTTGTGAAAAAGACAACGCTTCCTTATAAGGAACACAAATTGACCATAGACTAAAGAGGAACGCGAAGACAGAAGAATGCAAAACTGTTAATGCCAATCACAGATAAGGAATAATAGATAACCAGAATGGAGGTTACAGAACGTAAATATGGATGTTTGTAAAAAATCTGAAAATAAATAATATATAAGCGATTCTTCAAATTTATTAATAAAAATTAAAAAAAGAAGCAATTTTAATATTTTTAAATAAATGAAAACTTTGACTGGATATTAAAAATTAATCTAGTGGAAATGTATTTCTAAAATGTTTCTAAACGTTTTTCCTCTATCGGACGTTTATCTTCTTGTCAGCTGCCTTTTGTTTTGATTTTTCATTTTCGTCTGATTTACGTCCATTTGAACAAAAACTACAAAAATCGTTTCCAATAAAGTGTCTGAAAATGAAACTATGTTGTTATTTTACCTAATAGTCAATAAAATCAATTGATCAGGATTCAGGATTGAAATGAAAACAAGTGGAGTGAGATTGTAGTCCTACCCATCCTACCTAATTGAAGTTGCCATTTTAAAATTACTTGCGCTGTAATACGACAAAACTAAAAGTGTACTAGAGTCAGGTTTGAAATCCCTGTAGACTAGTACTATGTTAAAATTAGCATTATAATAGTCATTCATATCTCATACGTATATCTATGTTAATAATCAACAATAGCAACAAGTAGACAGCTGGGAGGATGGATGCTGTGAAAATATTCTTCCTTTTCTTAATCAAATAATTACGTTTTGTTGTTTAGATAATATGTATTTTTAATATTTTAGAGTAATATACGCGGTTCAGTGATAAAGTTAGTGCTTGTGATAGTTCAAAAATGGATGAATCTGGGATTGATATGGGATACGATCTCGCTTCTCTGTTGACGAACGATTTTAATATTGACCAGAAGATTTTGGACGAAATGTCAGCTGCTCAGCATCAGGATTTCATGTTCTACGAGCTCAAGTCAAAGGCGGTACCGATCACCGAAAGGTAAGCTAGAAATTTAAATTACGCATTGTAGGACAAGTTTTCATTTTTCGCGAATATTTTTAGCATGACTTTTTTATACGTATGAGGAACAATTTCACCGGAGACGAAGCGCCCGCGACCCTGAAAGCGACTTGGCAAATGCCCCAAAATTGTTATGTTTATGTCCAGCGTACGAACTTAACCTGCTAACATTCCTTGGCTGTGTTTTGATCATCAATTTCACTTTTCATTTTTGTTCAAAAAACTGTCCTGAATCAGAATTTATTATTGTTTTACTTCAAGTAATCTTCCTATCAATAAACTTTATTATCATATTCACTTATCCTAAATTTATTACCATTCTAAAATTTTTATATTTGAACTTCGAACTCGAATCTCTTTTCCCGCCTAATTTGCTCTCAATTTTTTCAAGTCAACTTTTTTAGGTTATGATGAATACGTAAGGTCAAAATATGACTGTTTTCTAACTTTGTTAATGTTATGAAAGAAGTATTCTCTTATTTAGTGTCTGAGTATAGGATAGTGCTACTTTCAAAATTGACCTCCTTATGTATTCGAACCAAGAAATATCGACGGAGCGTCTCTACCATCTCAACTCTCGACAATCGTTAACTTTGGAATTTGGCTTGTGTCAACTGTCAAGTTTATTGATAAGGCAGACAAACACATCTTTATTGCATTTAACCTACATATATATTATATTATTGCAACTAGTTAAGTACCATTGTTGACTGCGAATAAAATTTTGACTATCATTGTGTCTCTTCTTCAGTAAGGATGGTTGGATTGTTTTATTTTTCCTCTCGCTCGCTCAGATCATGCACAGATCGATGTTCTGCAAATGCGTCGTGCCGGAGTTGATTTATTCGATGTTTCAGTGTTATTAATCAATTCGGCCCACTTGAGCTTTGTTAGGATGCTATTCGACCGGGTTATGCAAGTATAGTCCGTATAAAATGACTTCTTTTGTGCCATTTTAACTCTATGGGTCAACTGTCATCAAAAGTATGGTTCACCTTTAAAATATGGACAAAAATCGTACTTTTGACAAGACATTTGACAAAAAAAAGTTAAAATGGTGCGTGAAAAGTCATCTTTTGCCCATTATATATCACGTGAATTAATCTCGATCAATTCCCTTGCACCACGCGACCTCTCTACAACTCTTTAGTTTGTTACCATCGATTTACCAACTTGCAACCCTTATCGTACGTTATTTTCTTTTCGAGTGCTACTCTCTACAACCCTGTAGTTCTCTACCATTGATTTACCAATTTGCTACCCTTATACGTAGTTATTTTCTTTTACTATAAATGTGCACTTGTGACGTCTTAAAAACCGATTATGTAGTAGTACTCAGAAAATTCATAAGTAGATTTTTTTTTTCGAAAAAATTACAAAACTTTTATTATGCTTGAATCAAGAACCTTGTTCATGTGAGTTTGGTTCACTAATCGCTATTTATATAATCTAGTACTTTTGCACTTAGATATGTTAGTAGAAACAGTTTTGCGGACTTCTTTAATTATGTAAAAAAAAAAAATATTTACTTACTTATCTTATTAATGTATTTAGTTTATCACATAAGCTTTTGATGGTGAACTTCGTCCGCGAGTCTCCACCTGAGTAGTTAGTAATTGCTAATGATTTAGTTCTTGTAGTAGAAACAATATTGATGCCTAAATATTTTAAGGCCAATAATTTGTTTAACAACAACTTTCTCATTTATTACGGACCTTAGCTTCGTTAAATGAGAATAGGCGTTAGCTGTGGCGTTAGCTTGCAGAAGTCCATGATACATACAAGGAAAATTAACCTCATTTTGATCTAATTCGCTCAATCAGATTTTGTGTGGTAGGTATAATGTCCATAACAAATGCACTATTCATTGCACGCCTTCCCGCTGTTCATACCTATGCAGAAAAAGCAAACAGGCAATACTCACCACCACCACACAACACCCCACAGAGTACAGATCCTCCAAAACACACAATGGCAAATATTGTTTCGGACTGTTTAGTAAATAGCAAAATGAGTTTGTTATTCCTTGTCCATTTAAACATGGTGCTGATGGATGGACTCATCTTTTATTGCTTGACAAATTATTGCTTGTTATTAGGTATGTGCTTCATATGCATGCATATTAGAATCACAGAAGTTGGATTACAGTAATATTTTTCTTGCATTAAAAGCTTTTGCTGGTGGCTTAATCAATGTGGTTTTGCCTAACACAATTTGCTTATCGCTATTTCGTTTTCTGCATCTTCTTATGTAATAAATAACTTTTAAGGACTAACAATATTTTTATTTCAAAACCCATGCATCCTTTAATAACCCTTTTAACAAGAACAGTAGTTCGATTACGTAAGACCTGCATCTATCATTATAACAATTGCAGTTGATGTTATTGGCTAAAATGCTATTCTTGTTGCAACAATGCAATGTAGCCAATAGTGAGCGAGCGTCAACCAATCAGAGATGATTGCGATCGTGACAGTATAACTGTCATTCTACCGCAATCAAGCTGCAGGCACGTCTTAAAAAGTATTGATTATGTTGTGTTGGCACTACCAAAAGCCACAAATCCAAGAAACAACAACATAAAGTACTGAAGTCACTATGTGCTTAAATTTTTATCCTGCATTTTAAGTTTTGGCTTAAGTGCTTCAAGCTAGGTGTCTTTGTTAACAAAAGACCGATAAAAAGATATATTTTTATGTAAATAGATACATATAGGTAGACAGAAAATAAAAAGCTTAGATGGAGAAGCACTCTAATCAATACAATAAACAAATGACGTGAGACAAAATCGTGATCTGTCTTGTTTGTCTACTTAACTTCATAAATAAAATATAAGCGTGTGTTTTTGTTCCCTATAATCGACTGACAGTAAGCAAAGTTATTAGCTACCTCGTACAATAGCATAAACAGACTAGATTTTAACGATCGCGATTTGCACAGACGTCAATGCACTTAACTTACACATGACTTATACCAACTTAACATTTTAAAACTTACTTTTAATGATGACGGTCAACAACCAGCAGTTTACATTCTCTTCATCGTCTTTATCTTTGTATATTCTATAATAAGAGGTAAGGTTAAAGAGGTAAAGTTTGTAAGTTTGGATACAGGGGGAAATCCCCGGAACTAATGATCCGATTTTGAAAATTCTTTTACTGATAGATAGCTTCATTATACCCGAGTGCTATAAGCTACAAATTATATAAATTCCACCCGAACGAAGCCGGAGAGATCAGTTAGAGTCATGTAAAAGAAGAAATTAATTGATGAATATACCTACAGCTCACATTGCTGGGCCTAGAAACTTGATATTTTGCATGTACCTAGGTTTTGTCTGTAACGTAGTCAACCAAACGATAACTTTCAGGAATCCCCAGGATTCTGAAAAATCTTATGAAAAATTAGTTACATATATCACGATAAATCTGAACTAAATAGTATCGTTTTCATGAAAAATTAGCTGCAATAGTATCTTTTCATGAAAAATTAGTTGCTCCATTAATCTATTTGATTTTTCATTTGGCAATATATCGCGTGCACACCACTTGCTAAAGCACTAATCATTTATGATAACTGACGGTAGTTAGTACTTACAAACAAGGATCAAAGACGTAGAGGATAAAGGCATACGGAAAATTTGCTGAACATGTACATATTTGACAGTATCATGTATCTTTTTCGTGTGTGGGAGCCTCCCTCAAAAATTATTTAATTGAATTTTTAATTCAATATTTGGGTTCGGGTCAATGATCTACACCAAATACCATAATTTCAGGTTTGTCAATCATATCTGTGACACGCGGACAGACAGACAGGTGAGTGACATTAATAAGCCTCAGTTTTTACTTTTTGGGTACGGAACCCAAGCGCTATCTAGACGGAATGCAAGCGCTATCTAGACGTCTTCGTCGATCAACGGTTTCACGCAGTATAATAATTTACGTACCTAATGGTTTTAAGTATCTCTTAAAAAGTGCGGTAAAAGTTAGAACTATTAACATTTGACACAAGTGTAAATTAAAAATTTATAACACCCCCGACAAGTAAAGGTTACAGTAACTGGAAAAGAGCTGATAACTTTCAAACGGCTGAACCGATTTTCTTGGATTATTGCTAAGAACACGCTCGGTCAAGTCACCTTTCAAACAAAAAAAAAAACCTAAATTAAAATCGGTTCATTAGTTTAGGAGCTACGATGCCACAGACAGATACACACGTCAAACTTATAACACCCTCTTTTTGGGTCCGGGGTTAAAAATATATGTAACAGCATCATCATCTGGGTATATGACATAAACCCAACATTGTATTACCACAAAGGTAGTTGTCTTGGAATATTTACTTCAGTTGCTACTATTAGTACTCACTGTATCGCCTTTGTTTGGCTCCTGTTGAAAATAGGTCGGAGAATATTATGATTTACCGAGTTGTTTGTGCATGAAAATAATCATTTGAAGCATTGCATTCAAACACTTCACATTGAAACCTCTTGAAGAGATTGAGAAATACTTTGTCCGTGTGGATTTAGTTTTTAGGGTTCCGTACCTTAAAAGGAAAAACGGAACCCTTATAGGATCACTTTGTTGTCTGTCTGTCCGTCCGTCCGTCCGTCCGTCGTGTCTGTCAAGAAAACCTATAGGGTACTTCCCGTTGACCTAGAATCATGAAATTTGCCTGGTAGGTATGTCTTATAGCACAAATACAGGAATAAATTCGAAAACCGTGATTTTGTGCTTACATCATAAAAAATAAAATAAAATGTGTTTAAGTTTTCAAAGTAAGATAACTATACCAAGTGGGGTATAACTATGAAAGGGCTTTACCTGTACATTCTAAAACAGATTTATTTTTATTTTTATGCATAATAATTTTTGATTTATCGTGCAAAATAAAGGAAGAAATACCCGAGTACGGAACCCTCAGTGCGCGAGTCTGACTCGCACTTGGCCGGTTTTAATCCCATGGGAACTCTTTATTTTTCGATGCCCGTCTCCAGGATCTATATACCAAATGGATCATGCCCACGACTCCATCTACGTCGATTTAGGTTTTTTAAGTAAGTATTCCTTGATATTGCGGCACGAAAAGTTACCTATACCTTTCGTCAAAGACGGTCAGTTGCGCCACAACCAGACAGTCATACACTTTTTCGCATGTATATTAGTAGATATATGGATGTAACAAATAACATTGTTGTGGGCAATTAAGCCTCAATAGCTCAACGGTTATAGGAGTGGACTGAATTCCGTAAGGTCGGCGGTTCAAACCCCACCCGTTGCACTATTGTCGTACCCACTCCTAGCACAAGCTTTATGCTTAGTTGGAGGGGAAAGGGGAATGTTAGTTATGATTGAAATAGCTAATATTCTTTTTTTTAAATAAAATAAATTGAATCAGCCGGTTACTTCCATGCAACTTTGTCATTCATCAATTTTTGCATAGTGATAGGTAGAATAAATATACTGCTATGTATGATGATATACTGATAAATATATTATGATGACTACTAAAGTTAATTAGTCATCGTGAGAAGACCTGCAGAACTGTGACATTATCAGTGAAAACTAGATTAAAGTAATCAAAGTTAAACAACGCCAAAATGGCTAACGGCTTAGTTTTATCTGCAATCACTCTAGTCTAGCAAATAATGCGTCAAAATTATTTCAAAGTAAATGTGAAAATTATTTGTAAAAGCAACATTACTTAGGTAGTCCATTACGTGTATGGTTTATCAGTTATCACGTGTCTTTTCGGTGACTTAGGCTGAGATCTATAGAGACCACTTTGACTTTGCTCAGACTTAAGACACTGTTAAAACGAGACAGCGTTATACCGCTGGCTTAAATCTGTCTCGTTTTAACTGAAACTTAAGTCTAAGCAAATTCAAAGTGCTCCCTATAGATTTCAATGCTTGTATATTAAAATTATAGTATCTTAGTAAAGCTTTGTAAAAGTTTATTTGAATAAAAAACATCAATCATCAGAATGGTTAACGCCCACTGATATTTTTGTCTCTATCATTTGTCTCTATGATCTGTCATGATAACGTAAAAGACGTTTGTATGGGGTAACGTAAAAAAGCTGTGATAGCCTAGTAGTTAGAACGTCCGCCTCCTAATCGGAGGTCGGGGGTTCGATCCCGGGCACGCACTACTGACTTTTCAGTTATGAGCAATTAAATATCACTTGCTTTAACGGTGAAGGAAAACATCGTGAGGACCTGCATGTCTGAGAGTTCTCCATGTTCTCAAAGGTGTGTGAAGTCTGCCAATCCGCATTGGGCCAGCGTGGCAGACTATGGCCTAAACCCATTCTGAGAAGAGACCCGTACTCAGTAGTGGGGCGGAAATGGGTTGATCATGAATGGTGATGTTGAACGTAAAAGAGAGAGCGCTATACTAATTTCTTACCTCAGATAGAGTAAAGTGATAGTTTCGAATAGTAGTCTGTAGTACAGTTTGCAAAAGTCGTACACGATATCGAATGGTTTGCGTGAGTTTTTAACCCCCAACCCAAAAGGAGGGGTGTTATAAGTTTGACGTGTGTATCTGTGTATCTGTCTGTGGCATCGTAGCTCCTAAACTAATGAACCGGTTTTAATTTAGTTTTTTTGTTTGAAAAGTGGCTTGATCGAGAATGTTTGTTTTGGTATCTGCCTACAAACCTACAGCTACTGTATTTATGGTACCTACTTAATGTTTAGTAGGTAAATAAAACAGTTTTTCTCGCAGTATGATAAAAATATATTTTTTTAAAGCAATGATTGCTGATAAAGGTGCGTATCCTTGAGCTGAATTGGCAATTTCGTGTTTAGACAGTTAGCGTTCACTCAAGAGTCTCTTAGCGATACACGGATGATAGTATACTTTGTAAGTAGGTATTTAGAAACTAATTGTTTTTTTTAAAGCAATTATTAAACTTTTAACAGGGCTCTCTCCGTCACTTACTCCATACAATCGTAGTCCCAATTTCATTTGAATATTATGCAACCAAAGTCCATGAAATTTTGCAGACATATTCTAGAAACTAATATCTGTGCCTGTTAGATTTTTCTAAAAATATTTAGTTTTAAAATTACAGGGGCTCAAAGATTTGTATGTGAATTTTTAAGATCGCGTAACTTAGAAACCGAATATTTTAACTGACATCTGGAAAACCACAGGCATAGATATTAGTTCCCGAAACGTTTCTACAAAATTCCATTGAGTATGATTGGTTAATATTCAAATGAGAGACGAACTACGTTTGTATGGAGCGAGTGACGGACAGACCCCTCTTAAGGCCGATGATTTTAGTCAGATTTAGCACATACGACTGTCTATTTGGGTTGCAAATTGCAAACACCAGTCTCAGTTATTATCTAGTGCTGTGTTCTACAAAGTTTAGTTAAAAACATTCACTTTTCATTAGTCTGTAGATTAACTAAATTACAAAAAAAAATTAAACTAGACTTTACATCTAACTTAATCGCTGGATTTAAAAACCGAGTCGGACTCATACACGACAGTAAGGGAACTTCTAACAAAATGTCGAGGCTTCGAAATCATATTTTGTAGGCATCAAATATTAGTACATTCGACGTAGGTTTCCCTAATGCAGACCTATTTTTCTTTGATTTTACGTCACCATGGGCTAATATTTGATATATTTAGATGGGCTAATCACACTAATATTATAAAGGAGAAAGTTTGTATGTGTGTGTGTGTGTGTGTGTATGTTTGTTACTCCACGCAAAAACTACTGGACGGCTTTGGCTGATATTTGGAATGGAGGTAGATAATATCCTGGATTAGCACATAGGCTACTTTTTATCCCGGAAAATCAAAGAGTTCCCACGGGATTTCGAAAAACCTAAATCCACGCGGGCGAAGTCGCGGGCATCGGCTAATATTTGATATCACACTAATATTATAAAGGAGAAAGTTTGTATGTATGTGTGTGTGTATGTTTGTTACTCCTTCACGCAAAAACTACTGGACGGATTTGGCTGAAATTTGGAATGGAGCTAGATAATATCCTGGATTAGCACAGAGGCTACTTTTTATCCCGGAAAATCAAAGAGTTCCCACGGGATTTCGAAAAACCTAAATCCACGCGGACTAAGTCGCGGGCACCCTGTAGTATTTGATATGTCGTCGATTTAGGATCAAATCGAGAGTTATCTAACTCTAGCTCACTCAAAGAAACAAAAAATGTACCTACCTATCACATATTTTGTGTGATAATATTTCAGTATGGGGTGGATTCGCTAACTCAATGTCCAATCTAATTGATCATGATGATGTATATCTAAAACTAAACCTAACCAACTAAATAATGTTTAGTTTTAGAATAATAAGCCATTAGTCAATCCTGTCTGAAATAGGTAGTTAGGTACTAAGAAAATGCGACGAAAAATCACTGGTTCGTAAAAAAGTTTTCATGAAAAGCGCTTGAAAATTTTCGTAAACATCCTAAAACGTTTTTCACGGAACGTGCCCATGCGGTGGGCAGCTTTATGGTTTGTTGTTGTAGTAAACGGACCGTTTACCCAAGGCTTGGGCAAACACAACGCGTAACGAAAACGTATCCCACTCGGCTCCTACAAGTAAAATGTAATACGAGGAATTGTGTGAAGGCGTTCCCGCTGCAAAGCGGACACGTACAGTTACCGTCAGATATAAAAATCTGCGAAGTGTGATTTGACCGTATTTGGACCCTGGGCGGGTTCAAAACTGGTCGGGCATATCCCGGCTAATTACGTGAGTCCAACCGTAAGAAATTTTTATTATTTACTAGATGGTGCTAGTAGAAACCTCTAAATGGCGCTAATCTTCTATACATTTGAAAGCAAATATAAATCTCATACATACTTGAAAAGAGCAACTGCCGAGTTTCTTGCTGGTTCTTCTCGGTAGGAACGGCATTCCGAACCAGTGGTAGACTAGTTTGACGATTCAAAAGCATTTGTAAAAGTTTAATTGAATAAAAATATTTTGAATTTGAATTTGAATTATACATTTGATTGATTAGCAGTAGCATTTCATGTCCTTATTATTGGTAATAGATTATTATTATTGGTATAGATATAATCACTGAGCTAGTGAAAATGACTGCTGCCTGCTAGTCATCTAATCGTGCACCATCGATCATCGATGTCACGTTGAAAGTTTGACATCGAGCATCGAGCCGTCATGCGGTATGCTTGCCCAAGCCTTCACGCCTGCCTAGCCCTGAACCTGACATGCGCGGGCGCAGCAAAAATAGCGCGAACCGATTTTGGTAATCTGCCAACCATCGCTTTACCGCAGTCGGATCTGCCAGACCAAGCAAGTGTACGCTTCCTATTTATCTTCATTATGCATACAAATCGATTAGTTGTTTAAATTAACGTAAATCATCCTCGTTAAAATCAAATATACAAATCTTTGAACCATTGTTGAGCTATTTTTGATATACCACTTTGGCAGTGCTCGAAGTCCAAAATCTTCGAACAATGCGTGTTGCCATATACGAGTAGATAGACATGGTTGCTAATTATGGGTTTAGAGTACTTTAAAGTAAAGGAACTCAATGTGAACAGTTTCTGATTGAGTGTCTTATCTTTTATTGACTCTCCACAAAGCTTTCTTCATTAGTTATCTGTTTATCAGTTATCACTCAAATCAACGTTAACCTGTTTTGACCTTTCCAATAAACTAGTTTCAGTTTCTAGGCCTAGCATTTGACCTTCAACGAAACATGTTTTGAAAATAAAGAAACTTATTTTTTTATTATACCTACCTAGTTACCACTTACCTACCTATAATAAAATTGGTTCAGCCGTTTGAAAGTTATCAGCTCTTTTCTAGTTACTGTAACCTTCACTTGTCGGAGGAGTCGGGGGGGGACCAAGTCTGTTTCGCTAAGTTAAAGTTTATTTTTCGTAAAGATTTAATAACATATGATAAATATTTTTTTTTTAAAGTTTTTCGATACATAAAAAAAATTACACCCAGAATAAGTTTTGTATGGTTTAGTATGAAAGTTTACGACTAGAATCAAACATCGTGAGGAAACCTGCATGCCTATGGTATATGGATATAGTGAAATTGGTAGACAATAGGTACAGGAAGACGACTCGTGCCAACTATTCTTAGAGGATTGTATGACTCAGACTGTCACCTAAACTCGTATGCTACATATCATATTATTATGGTTGACGAAGCGCTTTTGTTTTTGTTCAACAAATTGACATGGTTCATTGTTAAAACAAGTGTAAATTAAAAATTTATAACACCCCCGACAAGTGAAGGTTACAGTAACTAGAAAAGAACTGATAACTTTCAAACGGCTGAACCGATTTTCTTGGACTATAGCTAAGAACACTCTCAATCAAGCCACCTTTCAGACAAAAAAAAAACTAAATTAAAATCGGTCCATTAGTTTAGGAGCTACGATGCCACAGACAGACTTTTAACACCCCTCTTTTTGGGTCGGGGGTTAAAAAATACATTATGGTGGAGCAGTGTGGACTGTTGAGCAAGATCATTGCTGAACCACTATTGAGTGTTTCAGACCATAGGCAAAAGTTATTTTTTATCGAAAACACTAATGGAATAGGCGATCGCTAATTGCAGGTAACTTTGTCTAGCAGTCGAACTTCGCTTTCGTTAAAGCGATAGCGAATAATAACCGCTTAGTAATAAAAATCTGTTTTAGAATGTACAGGTAAAGCCCTTTCATATGAAACCCCACTTGGTATAGTTATCTTACTTTGATAATTGAAACACATTTTAATTATTTTTTCTGTGATGCAACCATAAAACGGTTTCGGATTTATTCCTTTGTTTGTGCTATAAGACCTACCTATCTGCCAAATTTCATGATTCTAGGTCAACGGTAAGTACTTACCCTATAGGTTTTCTTCACAGACACGACGGACGCATGGACAGACAGACAAACAACAAAGTGATCCTATAACGGTTCCGTCTTTCCTTTTGAGGTACAGAACCCTAAAAATTAACCAGCACAATCAACTAGAATAGCATCCTAGTTGCGAAAGAGCATTTATACACGTACTCCGACAAAAAAATTAGTTACGTACCTGAACTACTCATACAAAAGTTTTTCTGCTAATTTTCAGGTCCGCATCGGCAATTTTGGAATACAATCTATTGTTACCTTTTTTCAGTCGCCCCACTGTACTCTGACCTCCATCTTGACTCTGCATTCTTGGTATAGTGAGCACAGTGAAGTTCTTAAGGCTTTGGACACACATAATGCGCAATAGCAGCGATGAATGCGATGGCAACATAGATAACTACCCAATTATAAATGCGAAAGTGATTTGTTTATTAGTGGTTTATTGGTTTGTTGATTTTCAAGTCTATTCAATTCAAATTTTTTTATTGTGAATATGGGTAAACAGTGAAGATGTTACAAAAACAAAAAGGGTACAACCAAATTCTGCCTATTAGCATGCAATATGTTATGAATTATGATGTAACAACTTGTACAATGCACTTATGACCTTTTTCTAAGACGCCACACACATTGTGTGCGTTGAATCAGCGCTCATGCCAGAGAGCACATGGTTGTGCCACGGGAGTATGATTATTAAGGTGCTAAACGACTTACGGCCTTTGTACGTCGCTGCCGTGGCGCGTTGCGTGTATCCAAGCCTTTATAACTGTATTGAATGCCGTACTTTTCCGTCAATCAAAACGTTTATTGAGATTAATTGGGGCTGGTATATGTTTTCGTTTTACTGTAATATTTCTATTGAAGTTGTTTACAGAATGGTTTGCATGGTGATTTGTCGTCATCATCATGATCAACCCATTGCCGGCCCACTACTGAGCACAGGTCTCCTCTCAGAATGAGAAGGGTTTAGGCCATAGTCTGCCATGCTGGCTGGCTGTAGTTATTTATGGGATATGTAACTACATAAGTAATTAGCGGGGAAACAACCAGCTTTTTTAATTTATCGTTTAAAAAAAATATCCATGTGAAAGGAGACACGGAAAAAAACTACCATGTTAATTAGGATGGGAACTGGTAAAAGAATAGATCTTACACGTGGAAGATTATTATTAAGAAAGTAGCCAGTCGACTGCCAACTTTCATGCATGGCTTATATCAACTTCCTACGCGAACTCTCCAGTGTCCACTAGCAAGGAAACTTGCAGAAGCTAGCCCTGGCAAGTCAGACCCCCGATCGTAAACAACAACCCCCTCCCCCCCGTATTAAGCTCCGGGTAGGTAGGTACAGAAAGAAGAAATCCAGTACCTACCTAATTACCTAATTAGTTTTTAGCCCGACCGGGAATCGAATTCAGGAATAGGTACCCTAGTAGAGACAAAAATTCTGATAGGTTGAAAATTGAGATGATGATAAAGTCAACTTTTGCAACTTTTGTAGATTATTGCAATTTGCAGTTGTAAATATGGCAATGACAACTGACTTCTGCGAGTTTCATTGCCCGTGAACCTATGCTGTGAACTCACTTAGGTCTAGGTTTATTATAATTTTTTCTCATTGATTTAAAACATGACTTCTAGCTCTATCTATCGAGAACATCTCAACAACGTATTGCTACTTGCTGTTTTGATACGTGGTTTGGTCAACTTGCAAGAGATGGCGCTAAATGGTTCATAAAAATATTAAAAAAAGGTTATATAATATACTAGCTGACGCCCGCGACTTCGTCCGCGTGGATTTAGGTTTTTCAAAATCCCGTGGGAACTCTTTAGTTTTCCGGGATAAAAAGTAGCCTATGTGCTAATCCAGGATATTATCTATCTCCATTCCGAATTTCAGCCAATTCCGTCCAGGAGTTTTTGCGTGAAGGAGTAACAAACACACACACACACACACACATACAAACTTTCGCCTTTATAATATTAGTGTGATAGTGCGCGCAAAACAAGTAGACCTATCGGAACACGAGGCGTATGACTATGCATTATGCAGCAAGTAATTTTTTTTAAGTTTGCTTTGCATCTTTTTCACTTCGCATATTATTAAAGCGCATCAAATTAGCCATTTTGATTTTTTAAGAATTGTATGTAGCCAAGTAACACTCGCGCCATCAAGACGAATATAATGACGTATCATTTATCAAAATCGGTTGAGACTTGAGTAGTTACGAGCGGATATAGGAACAGACATAAATACACACATACAGGTCAAACACATAACCCTCCTTTTCAGCTTCGTAGTCGCGTAATAATAGAGAGGTTAGTACCTTTGACTCTGAGCTTTCTTATGAGGCCCATAGTTAGCGACCATGTCTCGGATCCATAATATTATGTCATCAGTCATCACTCACGCACTGTTCGAAGACTTTGGTCTTCAAGCACTGAGGAATTTCGGACCAAAAGACATCTTGATTCTCTCGAAGCTTCCCGAAATTAGAAAAAGCTATGCTTGGAGTTACTCTAAATGATCAATACTAATGTATATGTATTATAAGACTTTGTCTGTGGTGGCGTTTGTTGGCGCGCGTGTTGTGACTTTTTGAAGTGTTTTTTGTTAGAAGTGGCCGGTTTTTGTGTCCCGCTGGTGTTTATTGGTGGTGGAACTGACCGAGGAACTGACTGAGAAGCGCTCTAAAGGGGCGCCAGCACAGACGAAGTCCATACTTATACATATAGTTTTCCTAACTTGTAAATAACTACACACTTGACATTGGCTAATCAGTGTAAAAAGCCAGACGAGAGAAAAAAAAAAAAAAAAAATGTATTAAGTATAAGGAGATAAAGCTTGTAAGCTTGTTTGCAGGAAATAATCCTGGAACTACTGAACCGATTTAAAAAAAATTTTCACCAGTAGAAAGCTACATTATTCCTTGTAACGCAATATTTTATGTTTGAAAAATTAGAGATCCGAACGAAAATTTAAAAAAAAGAGAGCAAACGAGCAGGTGGGTCATCTGATGTTAAGTGATTACCGCCGCCCATGAACATTTGCAGTACCAGAGGAACCGCGAATGCATTGCCGGCCTTTCAGGAATTTGTTGGTCCGCCCCTTGAATAACCCATGTGATATAAATATCTCCTATTCTTAGTGTGAACGCATTATAAAATGCGTGCAGTAAATTTTCCATAACATACACAACACAGGGCGGTCATATTAACACCAGATCTAGAATGCCATATACACGCGGTACCTACTAAGGAGTAAGGACACACATTCAGGTCAAACTGCCGGCTTACATACTAATGGTGGCAACCGGTTTCGGTCGTAAAAACCAGCGGTAATGTATTGGTAAAAACAAGCAACATTTATTGTTATGCAACTTGATATTATTTCTTCTAGGTATCGAAGAAAGGATAGTGCTGAAAAGATCAATCTATTGATGTTGTTGAACCATACCTCATTAAGCATAAAACGACCTGAATGACTTAATTCATATCCTTAAACGAATGTTTGTTTGGAATATAATATTACTGGTTTCATGTTCGACCTAAATCCAGCTGATTCAATTTATTATATCAAAACAAATAGGTACCTACTTATTACGTGAAAGTGAGTCCGTAAAATACCTATAATAATGCATACAAGATAAAGTTGAAAACAAAAACACGACTGCGGTCGTATTCATAAACGCTGAAATATTATAATAAAATTATTTTTCTGTCACTCGGTACATTTTAATGTTGTAGTACATTTATATTTGTGGACTCAAAATTTTGTCTACTTTCATTTGACATCCCACTCGACACTACGCACGCACTGGAGCACGCAGAATCTGGATACAAACATACATACATAGACTGCTAAAATCATAACCCTTCCTTTAGGCTTTGCCGCAGTGGGGTAAAAAAGGAGGAGGTTCTCAATTCGTCGGAATCTCTTTGATCAAACCGACAGTTCCCTCACTCTAGATCACTCTGACTATAGTATGTTTATGATACACTATTTAGGTCATCAACTCATCAATTGAGAGGAGACGCATGTCAGATCAATATCAGATGAAACAATCCGAGGCGCGGTCCGATTATACTGCGTCGATTGACGATACGTCATCTTCAAGATCCTCGCACCAGGGTCTTACTAAGCTTTGCCAAGGTTCCACTTCTTCTGCGCTTCTTGTTTTTTTTTACCCGACTACGGCCAAAGGAAGGGTTATGATTTTAGCAGTCTATGTATGTATGTACAACCATAGCGCCTAAACTACTGAGCCGATTTTGATGAATGAGGTGTCAATCGGTTCGTTTTTATAGTCCTGGTGACATAGGCTACATTTTATGCGAAAAAATCGACCTAAGGATGCTACATTCAAAAAAGTAGGCGTCTCCAAAATTTTTATTTGATATTTAATGAAATAGCGAACAAGCGGGTCACCTTATGTTAAGTGATTACCGCCGCCCATGAACAAGACGAACCATCAATGCGTTGCCGGTCTTTCAGGAATTTGTTGATCCGCCCCAAGGGTTGTTCCCACTAGATTACAACATGGAGTTATTCAAGAATAACTCCATGTTGTAATCCAGTGAGAACGCCGTCTATGATTCTATTATTTGTTGTTCTATATCTAAAACTAAACTAGATTTTGATTTATCTCTCCATCACCTATGCCCTAAAATAAAATAATAATAAATAATGCTTGACTGTTCGATACAAATTTTACAATCAATTTTAAATAAACTTCCCGATGAGTTAGACTCTAACAGCTGTTAGAGCCTTGAAATTTTAAACAAAGGTAAGAACTGGACGACATGCCACATTAACCTGCTTTTTTGTGTTTGTTTCAGGTAAAATCCAATATAAGGCCTAGTTTCTGTTACACTTATGTCTAGGTAAGCGATAAATAGGGGGGTAGCTTTTTTAAAGAAATAAAGAAATGATTGACTGAAGAATAGATTAATGTGAACAGCCTCTAAATGGAACATCACATCAACATTGGATCATCATGACCATAGAACTACATTACAACATAGGGTTAATCAAGAGGCGGACCAACAAATTCCTGAAAGGCCGGCAACGCATCGGCGGTTCCTCTAGTACTGCAAATGTTCATGGGCGGCGGTAATCACTTAACATAAGGTGACCGCCTGCACGTTTGCTCGCTATTTTTATTTGAAAAAAACCGGCCAAGTGCGAGTCAGACTCGCGCGCTGGGGGCTCCGTACTCGGCTATTTTTTCCGACATTTTGCATGATAAATCAAAATGAACAAAATGCATAAAAATGAATAAAAATCTGTTTTAGAATGTACAGGTAAAGCGCTTTCATATGATACCCAACTTGGTATAGTTATCTTCTTTGAAAATTGAACACATTTTTTTGTGATGTAACCACAAATTCACGATTTTCGGATGTTTTCCACGCACATGTAAACTGGACCGCGGTGTCCCCACTAGATGGACTAATTTTAGGTGGTTAGTTAAGTGGACTAACATATTCCTGAAAGGCCGGCAACGCATTGGTGGTTCCTATTGAATAAAAATCTTCGCTTATTAAAACGTTGGATATGAAGAGTTCTTTTGTACATAATACGTAGAGTGGCCAATATGGTCAGTATGATGATTTTATCCAGTCAGAAGCGGTATCAATCAACATCGCGCATTGTAATAATTGTTGAGGCCAATGAACACTCCTGGACATAGGAATGTCAGGCCTTGAGATGTGGATTTGAAGATTGTATGGCACTAACACTACCCATATTATAAACTACCTGATGCCCGTGGCTTCGTCCGCGTGGATTGAGGTTTTTGGAAATCTCGAAAGAACGAGGAACTCTGATTTTTTGGAATAAAAGTAGCATGTCACTCTCCAGGTCTTTATAACTATATCCAAGCAAAATACAGACAGACAACAAAGTGATCCTATAAGGCTTCCGTTTTTCCTTTTGAGGTACGGGACCCTAAAAATCAATCACCGTCGTGACGTGATTGAAGGACTAACCAACAAACAAACACACTTTCGCATTCATAATATGAGTAGTGATGCGAAAGTGTGTCGGTTTGTTCTTCAATCACGCTGCTCCGTTGCTCCGTGCAACGGATCGACTATACCTGGTCCTATTTCTTATATGGATAAAGTAAAAGGCCTAGAGACTTGACATAGGTTTTTATCCCAGAATATCAAAGAGTAGGTACCTACCTAATCCACGGGATTCCAAGAAACTAAATCCACGTGGACGAAGTCGCGAAAATTAGCTAGCAAAATTCTAAATTAGGTAAGGTCTTCTATGAACATCGGATGAAGGTTATAATAATATCTACACTGAGTACTCTGAGGCTGAGATCTATAGAATGCACTTTGACTTCGAACGAGACAACGTTATACCGCTATAAATCTGTCTCGTTTTAACTGAAACTTAAGTCTTAGCAAAATCAAAGTGCGGTCTATAGATTTCAACCTGAGTGTTCTGAGTAGTAAGTACTCTTAGCGACGCGTATATAGACTAGGCAATAAAATGACGTATAGTTTTCTTTCGGCAACAGCTATAAGGCTAGGCTATTCCTATAGGACGCCCAGCTGGACGAGTGACAGGCTCGTGACGTCAACACACGTCATGAATACGAATGGTTATTATTTTACTTCTACGCTGTACGCATGCAAACGCAACACTTCTATTTTCAATCTGTACCTAGTACTCGTATATTAAATCTGCTAACTTTCTGATTTATTTATTAACTGAGCCTAAGCCGCTAGGGTTAGAACCTTGAGATTTTGACCGTACCTAGGTTTTTTTATGACCCTACGTCATAAAAAAAAACCTAGGTACGGTCAAATCGCTAAGTATCAAGAAAGGCTTTTACGATTGGACCTCAAGGGTGCACGTATTGTTCACAACAAGTGTAATGTTAGCAGAATCTCTATTAAGTCAGAAGAGTGAGGGAATTCACGGTTTGGTCCTGATTCCTGAATCGACGATATACCAAATACTAGGCTATGTGTGACGTGAACTCAAAGAAAAGTAGGCGATAGGTTTCGTAATCTTAAGGCGATACAATGGCTACCGAGCGTCAAATGTAGGAACATTTGACGCTTGCCAGTGACGTAGAAGCCTCAACGTTTTGTTACAAGTTCCCTAATTGTCGTGAACTCCCACCTGGCGCAGTGGTAAGCACTGTGGACTCATTAGTGGGACGTCCCGGGTTCGATTCCCGGCAGGGGTTTGGAATTTTATAATTTCTAAACCTCGGGTCAGGTCTGGTGGGAGGCTTCGGCCGTGGCTAGTTACCTTACCGGCAAAGCCGTGCCGCCAAGCGATTTAGCGTTCCGGTACGATGCCGTGTAGAAACCAAAGAGGTATGGGTTTAATAAAAACTGTCGTACCCCTTCCAGGTTAGCCCGCATCCATCTTAGACTGCATCATCACTTACCACCAGGTGAGATTGCAGCCAAGGGTTAACTTGGATCTGAATAAAAAAAAATAAAAAAAGATCTCAGTCGATGATAAGGAGTGGACCTGATAATATCATCATCATCATTATCAACCCATCAGCGGCCCACTACGGGTCTCTCTTCAGAAGAAGAAGGATTTAGGTCAAACTCTACCACGCTGGCCAAATGCGGATTGGCAGACTTTACACATCTTTGAGAACAATAGGGTTAACTCTCAGGTACAACCATTAGCTTTTTCGAACGAAAGTCCTGTCTATTCTACGGCCTATAACAGTGTATTTAATGAATATAGTATTTGATACATCTCTTGCCAACTGCTATTCCTAGGGTGCCCAGCTGGGCGAGAGACAAACCTGTGACGTCAACACACGTCATGAATACGAATCGCTAATTTTACTTCTATGTAATACGCAAACATAACGTCACAATTCTATTCTATAATTCCCAACTAAAGAAGTCTTACGATGAGTTTTACATTTCGGTCCTCGACAACGTTGATAGATTTTGAGTATCGAACTCTATGTCGTTACGTCGAAGTAAAATGGACTTAAGTTATTTTATTTTAAGGTTCAAGTTTGTCCATACATCTGTAACCAGCCCTCAAGCGGAAATTTTGTGAAATAATTAATTTAACTATTATTAATTAGTACATGATAAGAAATTGACACATTTTTACCGGCCAATCTCCTTTGTGCCAATTATGTGAGATTGGTGAAGTGCCTTGTCCTGATTTGGTAATCAGAAAAGCCGTTAAAACAAGAAAATAAAAATAAAAATCGTAATACTGAATGCATGACTGGTATTTTGCTCTGACGATATATTATTGCGTATTGACGCTTGAATTCTATGAAAAGGAAAGTAGAGTAGACCAGGTTAGGCCATAGCAGTTAAAGCAAGTGATATTTTTTTTTAAAAAGAATATTAGCCATTCTAAACATGACTAATATTCCTTTTTCCCCTCCAATTAGGCGTAAGCTTGCGCCAGGAGTGGGTACGACAATAGTGCAACGCGTGGGTTTTGAACCGCTGACCTTTCGGAATTCAGTCCGCTCTTCAACCGTTGAGCTATCGAGGCTAATTGCTTCAAACGCATATAACTCCGAAAAGTTAGAAGTGCGTGCCCGGGATCGAACCCCCAACTTCCTGAATAAGTGGCGAACTTCATAACCACTAGGCTATCACGGCTCTTCGAATGTACGCAATGTATAAAAATTATAGACATTCGATAATCGAAATCTATTCTTGTACTAAGGAACCGTTGCGTTGATGCTGAAAGCTTTGTATATAGGCAAGGTTGTCTGTCTATCGGTTTGAGACTATAAAACTGTTGTGTTACTAACAGACAGACAGATAGACAAAACACAGATAAAATCTGCTCCTTATGTTTTTCCAGTAAACAAATGCGTCTACACTCTACACTTCTATGGGTCTTCAACTAAATTGACCTAACGGATATTACATCAAAAAAAAAAACCGGCCAAGTGCGAATCAAACTCGCGCACTGAGGGTTCCGTACTCGGGTATTCTTTTTTGACATTTTGCACAATAAATCAAAAACTATTACACATAAAAATAAACAAATATCTGTTTTAGAATATACAGGTAAAGCCCTTTCATATTATGGTACCCCACTTGGTATAGTTATCTTACTTAAAAAATTGAAACATAATATTTTAATATTTTTTTTATGATGTGACCACAAATTCACGGTTTTCAGATTTATTCCTGTACTTGTGCTATAAGACCTACCTACCCGCCAAATTTCATGATTCTAGATCTAGGTCAACGGGAAATACCCTATAGGTTTCTTGACAGACAAACGGGGGGACGGGGGGACGGATAGACAGACAGACAAAAAGTGATCCTATAAGGGTTCCGTTTTTCCTTTTGAGGTACGGAGCCCTAAAAATTGACCCGGACCCTCGACCAGGAGACCCGTCTTTACCACTAGGCTTTCAACGCTTTTTTTTCTTTTTGTTCTTTGAGTATAGAGACGTATAAAGTTATAGTTTATTTAATTAAAAATATTGTTACGACACTCAGAAATAAAAGAAATGAACTTGTATAAACCAACACGAATTTAATTCCGATATTCACAAGATTATATGTAGTAAATAAATCACTCAAAACTACACGTAATAATCCGCGCACGCGGCCCGACAACCGCTTTTATGCATCGCCATCACTCCTCTCCTCTCCTCTCCTCCCCTCTCCGCACCTCTCCGCACCTCTCCTCGCCTCGGCTCGTCACCCCTCGCCTCGGTACTACTCGCTGCTCGCTCCTTCTCTCTTTACCCGCTCCTCGCACGTTACAATATGAACTTACATACTATCGAAGTTGGTTCGTCCTCTTGTACGGATATTATTTTTATCTCAATCAACTTCTGATATTACCAGGAATCGTTCCTGCTATGTCAGTATTTACATGAGCTAGTGCGTACGAAGCGAAGGCGAAAGCTAATAAACAAAATACTGCATGAGTGAGTCATTCCTACTGATAGTACCTAATTAAAATTTGCATATTTATTATTCGAAGAAAACATAAACTGCAAATGCGGGTTTTACGTACCTTACCTATTGATTTTGGAAGAATATCTCGGAAACATTTGGAAATTATAATAAGTAAGGTTCGATTTTATTATTTCATGTACTTATTTCATTTTTGACTTGAGACCGATAAAGTTTTAAAAAGAATTTTTAGATTTAAACAATGTGTAAAAAGGCAAAAACATTAACCTGGTATACTTATATATCTGAAAACTAGCTGATGCCCACGACTTCGTTCGCTTGGATTTAGGTTTTTCGAATTTCCGCGGGAACTCTTTAATTTTCCGGTATAAAAAGTTACTTATGTGCTAATCCAGGATATTATCTATCCCCATTTCAAATTTCAGCCAAATCCGTGCAGTAGTTTTTGGGTGAAGAAGTAACAAACATACATACACATATACACACAAACTTTCGCTTTTATAATATTAGTGTGATTCTTTGGTATTAATTACCTACATGTGTATATGGGGACCCGAGAGCTTGCAGCTACCTTGGGCAAAGAATTAGTTTGGCCATCCAAAGGGGTAATGCTGCCAGCATCTTGGGTACAATGTCTCGCTGCGGGGGTCTCGATGAGGTTTTAGATTTAATTTAGTTTTTAATTTAATTTAATGATTTTTATTTATTTTTGTTTTAATTTAGATGTAAGTTTATTTTACAAAAAAGCTCTTATCTTGATATGAATAAAAAATATACTTACATATTATATTATATTATTATTAAAAAATTATTTTCCACCTAATAATGATTAATCAACACATGCGGAAAATGTTGAACAGAAATAAACCCAAGTACCCAGCTTCCGTTCCAGGCAGATTTATAACCAGTAGTCAGGCAGATCGTATCGTGAGATCTTGCAGCCAAGGCAAGATTGCAATGAATAAGTGATCATACTTCATGGTTATATGTCGTACTATGATAATAGGTAATATAAATATTGTAAATGCAAATATATTATGTATGTTTGTATATTTATTGCACCACAAAACACAAATGACAGGTTACACAAGAAAACTTATAATGTAGGTACAAAAATGCGGTCTTATTACTGAATAGCGATCTCTTCCAGACAACCTTTCTTACTTAGAGTCTCGATAGCTCAACGGTTGAGGAGCGGACTGAATTCTGAAAGGTCGGTGGTTCAAACCCCACCCGTTACACTATTGTCGTACCCACTCCTGCCCGGCTAGCATGGGCAGTAGATAAAAATTATATCCCCGATTATATCCACTGATTAACGCTAGGGAGAAAACGAACAAATAGACAGTGCGAGATGGTGTAAGTATATAATAAACCTAAATAGTCTAAATAAACTAAACAATAGCTAAATAAACTAAACCATATAATATAATAACCATGTAATGTATATCTATCTACTAATTTCATGGCCTATCCTTTTAACCAATTTTGATAAGTAAATATTTAAAAAAAAATGATGATTGCTTGCTTCCTGAGGACTGTTTGAAAAGAGCAACCGCCGAGTTTCTAGCTGGTTCTTCTCGGTAGGAAAGGCATTCCGAACCAGTGGTAGATGCTTTTGACGATTCAAAAGAACTTGTAAAAGTCTAATTGAATAAAAATATTTTGAATTTGAATTTGAATTAGTCATAGGCTACTTCTTTGTCCCGGAAAATCAGAGATTCTACAGGATTCTTAAAAAAATCACTATAGTATTCGGATTTTGTCCATTCAGGAAAAACCTGCAAGCCAGGTGGTGCGTGCTTGCTTGATGGCTGGCTTTTCCTGCATGTTTAGCAGAGGGAAGGCGGGTGGTACTGCATGTTGCACCATACAGACTTGTCTGTTTTAGCTTATTACAGCAAAATTAATTTTAATTCCTTGTATATCATGGACTTCCGCAAAATAACGACTGCTTGTATACAACAGCTTAGAGTTAGACTATTATTACCACCTAAAGAGTCTGGCCGTCTGGCAGACTAATACCAATTACACTGTCTATTTTAGCATACGCTCGTTCAGAGCGATGTGCGAAGTGATTAGAAGTTAGAATGCGCCAAAAATTCACGCAACAAACATGGCGGACGCGAATTCGCGCGAAAATTTTCGCGTTTACTGTATTTTCTAAATCTACTTAGATGAAAATTGCACAAATTACTCGTCTGAAAGTGTCAACCCTGACAATACCTAATCAAACTCCCAGTTTTCAATCAAAGGCATCAAAGGAAGGTCATGTCGTGGTATATAAGTGAAATGTTTTTTTTTCAAACAAGTTTTCAACCTTAGCTTAACACTATAGGTAACTATGTGTTTAATGAAGTTTAGTGCCTTAGTTTAGTGCATAAAATGTGTCGGATATGTGTGTTAATAAGAACTCAATAAGACCCTGGGTACTTTGTGTTTTAGTGATAAATGTGATTGTCAAGAATGGTTGGAAAGTCCTCACTGGTAAATGTAAAAAAATTATCATTTTGCCAAAATTTGATTCACATAACACAATCCTAGGTAACTCTAGTTTTCGTCTTTTTAACCCCGACCCAAAAAGGGGGGTGTTATAAGTTTGACGTGTGTATCTGTGTATCTGTCTGTGGCATCGTAGCTCCTAAATGAATGAACCGATTTTAGTTTAGTTTTTTTTGTTTGAAAGGTAAGCCACTTCGAGAGTGTTTTTAGCTATAATCCAAGAAAATCGGTTTAGCCGTTTGAAAGTTATCAGCTCTTTTCTAGTTACTGTAACCTTCACTTGTCGGGGGTGTTCTAAATTTATATAAGTATAGTGTTTTATTTATATAAGTAGCTTATTCCCGTGACTTCGTCCGCGTGTACTACACTTTCAAACCTTGATTTAATCCCCTTAGGGGTTGACTTATCAGAATTATTCCTTCTAAGTCATAATAGCTATCTGCACGCCTTTTAGCCCGATCCGTCCAACCGTTTGAGCTGTGCTTTGATAGATCTATCAGTCAGTAAGTTAGTCATCTTTTTCTTTTATATACCTACTTAGATGTAAAGGCTGTATTTTGTATCAAGCCTGGCAATGTCTGTTCCTCTTGCTTTAAAGACACCCTAAAATGGCAGAGCATACTTAATTCTTTTTCAAATATGTAATAACCAATTAAAAAGCTCCCCATGTACACAAAGTTACTGACCTTTCCTTACAGCGTTGGCTCGTAAATTTAAAATTACATTTTATTGCGCGCTTGCGCATGCAAAAATTGCATCAACATTTTTATTATGCAGGACACTTGAGCGGGTAATACTTTGAGCATGTGAGCTTGAGAATTTTTATGGTTTTTGATGGTTTTTAAGGCCTCCACTACGCTGGCCATGTTTTTGTCATACAAGCTATCTGCATGCCTAATTTCAGTCCGATCCGTGCAGCAGTTTGAGCTGTGCGTTGATAGATCAGTCAGCCAGTCAGTCAGTTAGCTTTTCCTTTTAGAAATCTAAATCCATACTATAATATTATAAATGCGAAAGTGTGTCTGTCTGTCTGTCTGTCTGTCTGCTACGTTTTCACGGCTGAACCGCTGAACCGATTTTAATGAAATTTGGTACAGAGTTAGCTTATATCCCGGGGACGGACATAGGCTACTTTTTATCCCGGAAAATCAAAAAGTTCCTACGGGTCTCATAAGAATCTATCCGTTAAACCGATTTATATGAAATTTGGTACAGAGGTACTTTACGTCTCGGAAATTAACTTCAGCAACTTTTTATCCCGAAAAAGCAAAGAGTTCCCACGGGATTTTAAAATAAACCTAAATCCAGGGGGACGGAGTCGCAGGCATCATCTAGTATATAATAAATCAAAATATATAGAAGATTTTACTGTGGAACAACTTATTTTCAACAATTTTAATTTTCAATAGTACCTACTTACTTTTAAATGAAGTTACTGAGTCCTAAATAACCCCGATTTTTTTATAGATTACATTTTCATATAACTTGCTTCCTTTTTAGGAGTTTATTCCTAAATCGACTTGTTCTAGTTCAATGCAGTTGTAAATATCGCAATGATGCGTCGTGTGGGAGGATTTTGCCATTCACGTAACACGGCTCGCATCCTTTGTGAGTTCATTGACATCCGTATCTGGAATCGGTGAATCCCACTTATCTAATTTGATAGCATTACTAAAGCCGCTATGATACTTTCTTTTTAGAAATAAATATATCTGCTTTGTGAATTAAATGAAACAATTTTTTTTTATTGTAGTTAAAAATAAGCTTTTTCACAATAATTGGGTCGGGAATCCTGAAGTAAGTTTGAAAAATCTGTATTGTCAAGGTCGGGTCCTTGAAATAGGGTACAAAATCTTGAATATGTAGGTTTTTGGTTTCAGGATATTCACATAGGTATAAAATCCCCTAAATACCTAAATAAAGAAAAACAAAACCGGCCAAGTGCGAGTCAGACTCGCGCACTGAGGGTTCCGTACTCGGGTATTTTTCCAACATGGCACGATAAATCTAAAACTTATATATCAAAAATAAATAAAAATCTGTTTTAGAATGTACCCTTTCATATTATGATACCCCACTTGGTATAGTTATTTTACTTTGAAAAGGGAGTCGGCTAGTATGGCTGATAAAGCTCAAATTCCTAAATAGATTTTCCACATGTTTTGTATCCATCTGTCCGTCTGGCACTCGCATCGCGTCGATATTTACGATGCAGTCTGCTTCAGTACTTTATGTGGAGTTTTGTAACACGTTGAGAAATGCTGTGTGCGAATTTTGGCACTGGTTCTTTTGAATCGTGAATTCTTTTCGCGTTTTTGCAGTTAGGGTTCCGTACCTCAAAAGGAACAACGGAACTCTTATAGGATCACTTCGTTGTCTGTCTGTCCGTCGTGTCTGTCAAGAAATCTATAGGGTACTTCCCGTTGACCTAGAATCATGAAATTTGGCAGGTAGGTAGGTCTTATAGCACAAATACAGGAATAAATCTGAAAATCGCGAATTTGTGGTTACATCATTTAAAAAAAAATTAAAACGTGTTTCAATTTTCAAAGTAAGATAACTATTAGGTATACCAAGTGGGGTATCATATAAAAGGGCTTTACCTGTAAATTCTAAACAGATTTTTATTTATTTTTATGTATGTTTTTGATTTATCGTGCAAAATGTTGGAAAAATACCCGAGTACGGAACCCTCAGTGCGCAAGTCTGACTCGCATTTGGCCTGTTTTGTTATAATCTAAGTAGGTGTAGGTGCGACGAACTAACCCGGTCCGTCTTCGCTCGGGTTTCTGAAAATATTTTCTTAGTGAAGGCACGGAGGTCTACAATCTACATTAGATATAGAGGACGCCTACCTACATGCAAAATCTCAAGTTTCTAGACACGATCCCTATAAATAAAGATGATTGTCAAAGGTCAAATCCATTGTCCTGTTCAGTTACACCTAAATAAGCAAAAAAGCAGGAACTAGTACTATTTTATTCTGTGATTTTGCTAAGATAAACCAATATTCATTAAAAAAATACCTACTCTCTTAGTGAAATACATTCCAATTCTCAAGCTTGTAGACCCGATTTTTCAGTTGTACACCTACTATACTGACCTTTACCTAAGTATGTCAGTCAGTGAGTTTATATGTACGAGAAAAAAGCGTTAGGTAATGATTACAAAATTATCACACCTAAATAAAACAACCCATCCAAAGGACGAAGGAAGGAAAACTTCAAACGCTTGCATCAGAATGATCACACCTTGCCTGACAATTTCCATCGAATTATCCAACTCAACATGCGCAGGCGCCGCCGGTTGTTTGCAATTTGCATGAAGGCTGTCAGTGTCACTTTGACCGCGTCGCGAGTGGCCGTGTTGACCTCGCGGACCAGAACACGTGTTTTTGTGAGTAAATAACGGACAATTGTGTCAATTGGACCGGACTGAGTGCTAGTGTTTAAGTTTTAACGCATTGGATTGTTGTCTGACCAGACAGTGCAGCCTGATTCGACACACGGTATTTGGCATGCTCTGCCATTGTTTATTTAGATGGCCCTAAACTCCTAAAATTAATTTTTCATCATTGTTATGTTTTTGTTATTGGAAAAAACTACAACTAGTAAACTATCTTGATTCTAGTAAAAATTGTGAATAAATTTTGTTAAATTCGACCGTAAATAAAAGAGAACTCGCAATTATTATCACATGTTCTATGAGACTTGTTACTGTTTTTTCCAAAAAAATATTAGGGTCTATGTACTACTTTACTTTTTTTATTAATTCAACTAAATCGTGCCATAGAGGCTCCATAACGAACCACTACACAAATCTCAGCGTTTCCTCTCTATATCTAGTACATCTCTATTTAACTTATCAGTTTTCAGGAATCAAACTTACGTCACACATTGCATTGGAGTTTTGTCTTTTCGTATGGATGCTCAAACGTAATACGTCTACTTTTAAAACGGCAGATTGAAGGAGGTAGAGATGCCCCGTATTTTACGGGTTACCCCGTGTTTCAGCGTATGATAATAAAGAAACCCGTAATTGCGAAAATAAAATACGGGCTAAGTAAAGCTCCCGTATTTTTTTTTTAATTCAGCCGGAGCTGGCTGCCGAAACCAAACCCTGACGTTACAACCGGTAGAGATAATATTTTCCTTATGCGGCAATGCGCGGACCGACACTTAGGTAACCAAAACCGACTCAATGTTGATACTTCTGTGAATGCAAAGCAAATGTATAAAAATATACATTTTTTCACAAAATGTTGAGTTTTTTACAAGCTGTTTCTCCAAACAAAAAGTACTCACTAAAGTGAAACACTTACTTATTAAAAATAGTAAATGTTCGCCGTGATTCTTTAAATTGACATAACTTTTTTATTTATGAACCGATTGACATGAAATAAACACTAAATGTTAAGTGAAGCTTACTACAATATATTAGTGAAAACCGTATCTAAATCGAATAAGCCGTTTCTGATATTAGCGTGCACAAACACACAGATAAACAGACAAACAGACAAAAAAAAATTAATTACAATTTCGGGTTCGGCATCGATATAATAACAACCCCTGCTACTTTCACTTTTCTACAATTTTATTATATGTATAGATATATATGAAAAACACTCCTGTAAAAAAATCTGAAACCCGTATTTTTGATGCTGGTAACCCGTAAATCAAGTAGTGGCAAGTGGCAACCCTAAAGGTAGTTATCTCTGGCGTCACGCTTTAAGGGTTCCGTACTCAAAGCTATTACTGCCTCCGCTGTCCGTCCGTCAGTATTTCAGTGGGCTGTATCTTTTGAACCGAAATAGGTAGAGAATTAAAATTTTCACAGAATGTCTATTTCTATTGCTGCTATAACAACAAATAATAGAAATTACAAAATCACCGCCTTGAAAATAAAAAAGTGTCATTTCTTGTACGGAACCCTTCGTGTGCGAGTTCGGCTCGCACTCAACCGATTTTTTTATTTGTAATACCCAGCTTTAATTTAACCAGGTCAAAGACTAGCAGGTTCATTTTAGACCTGAACACAAGCCAAACATCCTGTTCCCTTATCAATAACAAAAGCAAGCAAATCTAAACAAAACTACTATGTAATGAATCATTCAGTTATCAATTAAGTATAATTTTATGTATGACCACAGCGTAAACACATACCTACAGTGAAACGTAGTAGCAGACGTCATTATTTTTAGACAACGTTTAGGAGGTCCAGCAGTCTGCAATCTTTTAGCAGACAAGGGCCACATAGCAGCATAACTCAAAATTTAAAAACCCCCCACACAAAAACCTCTAAGAAGAAAACTAGAAAAGAGCTGATAACTTTCAAACGGCTGAACCGATTTTCTTCGATTATAGCTAAAAACACTCGATCAAGTCAAGCCAAGCCAAGCCACCTTTGAAACAAAAAAAAGCTAAATTAAAATCGGTTCATTCGTTTAGGAGCTACGATTCCACAGATAGATACACAGATACACACGTCAAACTTATAACACCCCTCTTTTTGGATCGGGGGTTAAAAATAAAATAAAGGCCATAGTCCCCAACGCTGGCCCAGTGCGGATTGGCAGACTTCACGCGAGCTCTCAGGCATGCAGGTTTCCTCACGATGTCTTCCTTCATCATTAAAGCAATTTTTTATTTAAGCATAGATATTTTGAGTGCGTGCCCGGAATCGAACCCCCGACTTTCCAAGTAAACGTCTTATAGCCATAATCATAATTTATTTATTGCAAATACACTGCGGTGCAATATAAAATTAATCTAGTATAATCAGGTCCTTCAATACCTAAGTAATATACCTAGAAACCGATTGAAAAAACTGGCCATGAATGGGTCAGACTCAGGCCTCAGGCCGTATTTCTGCGTCAATGGGAATTTCCCGCCAACTAAATTGCTTCAATTTACGCCCTTACGATAATAATTCATACCTACAAATAATGCGAAAGTGTGTCTGTCTGTCTGTTAACTTTTCACAACTCATCCGTTTCATACGGAGCTAATAGGCTTATTTATCGCGGAAAATCAAAGAGTTCCCACCCACGACGTTTTCACCTGCCCCGGCTTCGCTTGGATGGAATTAGATGAAATGGCTGGTCTGGTGGGAGGCTTCGGCCGTGGCTAGTTACCGCCCTACCGGCAAAGCCGTGCCGCCAAGCGATTTAGCGTTCCGGTACGATGCCGTGTGGAAACCAAAGGAGCAAGGATGTAATGAAAACTGCCACACCCCTCCCGGGTTAGCCCGCTTCCATCTTAGACTGCATCATCACTTACCAACAGGTGAGATTGCAGTCAAGGGCTAACTTGAATCTGATTTTTTTTTAAATCTGGGAAGCCTTTACTGGGAATCTGGGAAAGAGCTGGTTTGATATCTCAGTCACTCAGATTCTCCATCAATCATATTTCATGTAAGACTACTAGTGTCCTATGCTATGTCTGTGACTGAACCACGTTCGGAAAGTAGATTCTGCTGAGAAGAGCCGGTAAGAAACTCGACAGTTGCTCTTTCAAATCATAAAAATTTATAGTAGGTACCTACGTAACCTTCCTGTGAACTTTATCATAATTTGAAAGTTATAATATTGTCTGGCTGTACTTCCATCAAGACCATACGAGATTAAACCTACCCAGCGAATTCTCCGAACATACTCATATTATTTATTAGCACTACGATGACTGATATCAACCAATCGGAACGCGTAATAAAGGTAAAGTCACACTAGCGACATGTAGCATGATTACAATGCCATAACGAACACTCGGCGAACAGGCTTACGACCGCCCAAAAAATGAGTTTTCAGCGTTAACATAATATTATGTAAGTTTCTTTATTCCACCATAGCTTCTAAATGCCTGAACAGATTTGGATGTATGGGGCATCGTTATATCTAGGTATCCGGCAGGAAATATTGCACATTGAACTTTAGAAAGAGATAATGGTGTTGTAGAGCGTTGTCTCTGTCGTTGAGAACTACCAAACGTCACATGTGACAAAGACGACGCTCTACGAAGGAGGAATCTCTTTCTAAAGTTCGATGTGCAATATTTCCTAACTACCTGTTCCTTTAGTCACTGGCTATTTTGGGTATTAGACACGGGCTATTTTTTGAGAAAAAAATATGACAAGGCAATCGTGTGGTTTTAGTTATTACGACTCGTTGTTTTAAAACCAATGTTGCCAACTTAGTGTCTTAGGTATTAAATCTAGTAATTTTTCAAAATTGCAGTGCTTTTTGACTTTAGTGCCTAGTTACATACATATATGAACCCTGTAACATTACACCATTTTCTTTGGGCAATCGTGTAAAAAGTCGTTAGTGTGCTCATAATAATATGCTTAAAATATACAGCTGCACTGCATAGCTTACGTAGTTAGGTAGGTAGGTATGTATGTGTTATACAATTGATAGTTTTAACGGCTGGCTGCTCCACAAATGAGTTAAATGACAACATAAATGGAGTCAAGTGACAGTGGCCGTCATTTGACGTCGATATTTTACTATTAACTTGAGGTTATAGGGGCGTTGCATGCTTGTCACGAGTTACTTAAGTATAGTCCGTATAAAATGACTTTTCACGTGCCATTTTATATCTATGACTCAATTACTGTAGTGTCAAAAGGATGGGTTACCTTTTTTTTTCCTTTAAATCTGGCTTTACTCTGATTAGCCAATGTCAAGTTTGTGATATTTTCAAGTTATTGAATTTATACAAGTATGGACTCCGTCTGCGCCGGCGCCCGCCGACATACGCGCGGCGCCCCTTTAGAGCGCTTCCCAGTCAGTTCCACCACCAAAAAACACCAACTAACACAAAAACCAGCCACTCTTAACAAAAAAAACACTCCAAACAAGCACAGCACACGCGCCAGCAAACGCCATCACAGACGAAGTACCGGGTTACCTTTAAAATAAGGACTAAAATCGTACTTTTGACAGGATATTTGACACATAATGTCAAAATGGCGCATGCGAACTCATTTTTTACGCATTATTGGTATCTACTTATACATACCTACTATACATACATACAACTTTAATGATACCAATGATACCTATATACTAAAGAGAGCCCGCGACAAAATTACCATGGGAACTGGGAACTCTCTGATTTCGCGAGATAAAGTAGTTTATGTCCAGGTCTCTCCAGGTCTTTAACTATACATACAAAGACCCTGAAATATAAACGTCAGGGGGTTCCCAAGAAAGTGAAAATTATACCCATCCCCGTCGATCCCTTGCTTCGTTGGCGTGATTGAGAGACAAACCAATAAACAAACACACTTTCTCATTTTTACCTAGCTCATGTTAGTAAGTACTATACAGGTATAGTTAGTGATTCAGATACTTCTGTGGTCCAATTATATCTATCATTGGGTCTTACGTTCGACATAAGGAAAAGTGAAACAGTTCTTTGCGATATACAAATAACAAAGCTAATATATCATTCGGCAGGGTCTTACCCAGTACCACAGAATCCTCAATAAATACAGAAATGGTACAGAATTGCGACCAACTTGCCGCGCAAATAAGTAGTGAAACCAGGCCGGGCTCACTTGGTCACGTGATCCAAGAAATAAGGGTTATAGTTTCAAACCAATGCGGTCCTTTGTCTCAACCTTTTTTGTGGCGCTGACTGTAATAAAAACTCTTTGTATATTTTTAATGTAAATAATAATAAATAAAATAAAATAAATAAAACCGTGATGGGCAGCGCACTGAGTACCTGAAAAAAGACCCCGGATGAGTTCGAAACTAGTCAGTCTTACATCGACTAAATACGTGTTTTTTTTTTTTTTAATTTATAGACTAGCGCTTGGCTGCAATCCTGCTAGCAAGTGATGATGCAACCTAAAATGGAGCGCGCTTGTCTAGAAGTTGCCTATTCTCTCTTGACTTGATAGAACATTGTTACCAGTTCGCCATTTCTATTATCTTATTTCGAATTCCATGCATCGACTATCGATAGTCGAGTCGAGAGGGATATGCCTTGACAGGTCGACTTTGACCCAGAACCCCAAGCGATGCAATAACTGACTCATTAACTAACTACCAACACACATGTCTCACACGTCACATAAAACTGTACCAATCACTGTTTATAGGAACCATCTGGAATGTTGGCCGACTTTTGATTATAAACCGGTCAAGTGCGAGCCGAATTTCGCTCTTTTAGGGTCGCGTATACAATTATGAACATCATAATATTTTGGGTGTATGAAATATTTCCTTTCCGAGCTAGAACAACGCAATAAACCGTGAAAGAAAAACCCAAAAAATGTTCGTTTGTTTTGCTTACAAACCATTTTAGAAATCGTCGTTTTCAGTATTTGTTATTTAAATACAGTATATTATGGTGCATAGTACGAGGGCGGCACTGAAAATTTCGGGAATCAAGGAAGTGACACAACATTACTATTTAAAAATGTATTTATTGCTTTTCGAAGTATTCTCCGCGAAATTTGACACATTTTCCATACCATGGAACCAATCATTGAAGCAACCATTCCATTCGGAAGTTGGGGTCTCCAAAATGGCAGTTTTGTAGGCGTCCACAGCTTCTTCAGGTGATGAAAATCTCTGACCACGCAACGTATTCTTTATTTTAGGGAAAGTACAGAAATCATTAGGGCTTAGGTCGGGGCTGTATGGCAGATGGTCTAATAATTCTATGTTTTCTTGCTCTAAAAACTCTTTTGTTCTGTGCGCGGTGTGAGAACTCGCATTGTCGTGATGGAGGATGATGCGGCGGTTGCAGTTCTCTTTACGGAGTTCAGAAACGACCTGTGGCAAACAAATGCTAGCATACCATTCTGTATTAACCGTTCTTTGTCCCTCAAGAGGAATAGTCGCAACATGGCCGGTTTTGGAGACAAACGTGGCCACCATTTTTTTTGCAACACTTCGTGAACGAACAATTTTTGTTGGCTTTAACTCATTTTCGAACACCCAAACTCGTGACTGGTTTTTTGTTTCGGGTTCGTACGCGTATATCCAGGATTCGTCACCTAATACGATGTTGTACACAGCATTTGAGGATCCTGCGTGGAATCTTTCGAGAGTTCTGACGCACCAAGTAACGCGAGCCGCTTTTTGCTCTTCACAGAGCAAATGCGGTATCCATCGGGAAAACAACTTTTTTACACCTAACTGTTCATGCAAGATTATTTGTATTTGACTCATGCCAATGTCTAAAGTTGCCTGAATCTCGCGGTATGTCACATGTCGATCTTCCTCAATCAGCTTACGCACAGCATCAACGTTTTCTTGGGTGACTGCAGTTTTTGAACGACCTTGACGGGGATCATCACTGAGCTTGACACGTCCACGTTGACATTCAGCAAACCAGCGATAAATTGTGGTTTTGGATGGGGCTTCATCACCAAATGCAGAAATCATCCGGTCAACACACTATTTTTGTGTTAAACCACTTCGAAAGTCATAATAAATCATCGCTCTTGAATTTTCTCAAGTCAATTCCATTTTCTCAACGACTAAACAAGTTTGACAAGACATTGTGAAAAGACCGAGAATCTTTTTTTAAATAAATAAATGGTATTCGATTTTTAAAACCAAGGAGTTTTCAATTAAAAAGATTTTAATATGACAGGGACAGTGGAAATATTCCATTCCCGAAACTTTTAGTGCAGCCTATGTATACCGAAATAAAATATTCCTAACTAGATCAGTTTTTGAGATAGCCCCCGTCACAAAAGTGGTCTAAAACTGACAAATTGACCAACCCCCATTTCGTTATGTTTTAAGATAAAAAATAAACAATATATTCGTACTCCACTCAATGCGCTCTAAACAATGATACCCCACATGCTAGGATAAAAAGAAATTATAATTATTATGTACAGAACCTGAAAAGAGCGAGGCCTGACTCGCACTTGGCCGGTTTTTATATAGATTTCAAAAAGTCAAAGTTTTCCACGGACTTTGTCTGTGTTGGTGTTAGCTGGCGGACGTGCTCTGCCTTATTGGAGTATTTTTTTTGTTAAAACTGACTGGAAAGCGCTCTAAGGGGGTGCCCTGCGTGTGTCGGCGAGCGCCGGCACAGACGGGGTCCATACTTGTATAGTTCAACTAACTTGTTACAAATAACTACAAACTTGACATTGGCTAATCTTTGTAAAGCCAGACGAGAGAAAAAAAAAAGTTTTCCACGCATACAACGAGCAAGTTATGTTTTCGCGCAAAGTACGTATAGTTTCTGAAATTCTGACTGAAAGATATTTTATTTTTCAAGTGCATGGTGTATCAAATCAGTTTTAAATCTGTTTTTCCAAGTTTTAAGCAGCCTTTAAGTTAACCGTGTAAATATTTTAATGGGTTCAGGTCTTATCAACAAACACAGGAATTAGCATAATAAGAATAACTCGACAAGGTACGTATTCAAGTGCAACCGTGGAGAATCATATCAGTTCCATCATTGTATTATGGAATATGTTGGCCATCGAAAACTAAAATAAATTGTTCGGACTATAAATCTAGATTTTTCCCTAAAACCGGTCAAGTGTGAGTCGGACTCACACACGAAGGGTATCGTACCATCGCCATATTATAACACTTTTATGTACAACACTACAATGACGGACGAACTTTAGTAAACTAATTATTAATTATTATGTATTTGTTAATCAAAGACTCCACGGAATTTTTGAAAAATCTAATTCTATACTTACGGACGAAGTTGGAGACATCATCTAGTCTATATACATATAATAAAATTGTAGAAAAGTGGTGTCTGTACAATGGAAATATATAAAAAAAAAGTAGCAGGGGTTGTTATTATATCGATGCCGAATCCGAAATTGTAATTAATTTTTTTTTGTCTGTTTGTCTGTTTGTCTGTGTGTTTGTGCACGCTAATCTCAGAAACGGCTTATTCGATTTAGATACGGTTTTCACTAATATATTGTAGTAAGCTTCACTTAGCATTTAGTGTTTATTTCATGTCAATCGGTTCATAAACAAAAAAGTTATGTCAATTTAAAGAATCACGGCGAACATTTTTAACGTACAGAGTACGTACTACACGCCTCGCGCCTGAGCGTCCGTGGCTATATAAAGCGCGGTCACTATTCCACGCGAACGAAGTTGCGGGCACAGCTAGTTATAATAATAAGTTACTAGCTGATGCCCGCGACTTCGTCCATGTGGAAAATCCCATGGCAACTCTTTGATTTTGTGGGATAAAAAGTAGCCTATTTCACTCTCCAGGTCATTAACTATACTCATTCAACAAATGTAAATTAAAAATTTATAACACCCCCGATAAGTGAAGGTTACAGTAACTAGAAAAGAGCTGATAACTTTCAAACGGCTGAACCGATTTTTTTTGCATTATAGCTAAGAACACTCTCGATCAAGCCACCTTTCAAACAAAAAAAAAAAAAAAAATTAAAATCGATTCATTAGTTTAGGAGCTACGATGCCACAGACAGATACACACGTAAAACTTATAACACCCCTCTTTTTGGGTCGGGGGTTAAAAAATCACGTCAATCCGTTGCTTGTTTGAAGTATCAACCAACAAACCAATAAATCAACAAACAAACACTTTTTCGCATTTGTAATATAGGTACCTACTATTTATAAATATGGGTAGTGATGAAACTAGCTGAAATAGAAATTGTAGTAACTAGTAGCACTTAATAGTAGAAATTAGATAATAGTAGAAATAGAAAAGAAGACACTGCATCGAACCCGCATCTAAACTGTAGATAAAGCCTTTTTTATGTCCTACCTAACCCATAACAGCTAATTACGATTCGCAATTATTGCTACAATGATATTTCGACCTTGTGCTATTTTTAATACGGGTTATTGTTAAATGCCAGCGCGGAATACATTATATAAACTAGCCTTTGCCTACGGCTGTGACTGCGTGCTTCCTCGATTTTATATCTCACGCTAAAAATTATATTTACACGTATTGTTACTTCAAGTCAAGACCTAGAATGAATAGGTTAGGTGTTTTTCGGGTTCAAGACCTAGAATTAATAGGTTAGTTGTTTTGGACTCTATTACTAAGCCTCCGCTGTCTCTCCGTCTGTCCGTCTGTCTGTCTGTCAGCGGTCTGTATCTCGTGCATCTTGATAGGTAAAGAGTTGACACAGAATGTGTATTTCTATTGCCGCTATAACAGCAAATAATTATTTTTTTAAAAAGATCGCAACGAAAATTTAAATATATTTTAAAGTACTATTTCCTGTATGATGGTACGGAACCCTTCGTGTGCGAGCCCGACTCGCACTTGACGGCTTTTTAATTTATTTACATGGCGGCCATTTTGTTTTTTTTTATTGTTGTTGCAGCCGGCAACACTGAAAATTTAAACTCCCGAGCTACAACCCGCGGATAGATAGACCGACGGATAGAGAGCAGAGGCTTATTAGTAACTAGCTGACGCGCTCGACTTCGTCCGCGTGGATTTAGTTTTTTAGAAATCCCGTGGGAACTCTTTGATTTTCCGGGATAAAAGGTAGCCTATGTACTAATCCAGGGTATTATCTATCTCCATTCTGAATTTCAGCCAAATTCGTTGAGTGGCTTTTGCGTAAAGGAGTAACAAACATACACACACACACTTTCGCCTTTATAATATTAGTGTGATGTGATGTGAAGTGTGATAGAGTCCCGTTGGCACTCTTCGGGTACGGAACCCTAAAAATATAAATAAATATATGTACCAAAAAGTTTATCTATACTAATAAATAAAATTGGAGTGTCTGTCTGTAATTTCGAAATAACACATATTAAGGTCATATGGTTATTTGAACGATACCATAACTGAATCACACGTTTTTAAAATTTTTGTCTGTCTGTCTGTTTGAAAAGGCTAATCTTCGGAACGGCTGAACCGATTTTAACGGGATTTTCACATACAAGTAGAGGATTGACCAGGGTGTAACATAGGCTACTTTTTTAACCGACTTTCAAGAAGGGAGTTGTGTTTTTCTACCTATGTACACCAAAATCTCCGAGATTTCTGAACCGATTTGCGTCATTTCTTTTTTAATCGATAGAGGAACTTTGCGATATTGTTTCATAAAAAATTTGGATTCCAACTCCTCAATCCTGATGCTGCAGGGGATCTGACCAATCCACGCGGGCGAAGCTGCGGGCATCAGCTAGTATAATATAATATTCGTCTGTTTAAATGAGATGAGAGCGACTCAACTGTTGAACTCTATGTACCTAATTGGTAGAGTTTATTGTGAGGTTAATAATTTAGCTCGTTTAGTTAATTGTTACCGCCGCATACTCATACTCATAACTCCAAACAAATGTAAAATGGGTTGATATTTTGTCGAAAATACTACAGACTTCGAAATTGTGATCAAAATACTACAAAACTAACTAATTACAAAATCATTTCTAAATAAACAAAATGGCCTGAAACTGGTCTGAAATTGAGTAAGTTCGTGATTTTGATCACTGAATATTAAATACAAACTGGATTATTTTTATCTAAAAATTTTATTTCTTGCAATTATACCGTTTTATTATAATGTAAATATAACGGGTTCGTACATATACCACAATTTATACGATGATTTTGAATCGATATTTCGACCCAGTTGCATGGATCGTGCAACGACTGGGTCGAAATATCGATGTCTCAAAATCATTGTATAAATCATGACATGTACCCGTTATTTTTTTTTAAATAAAAAATAGCGAGCAAACGACCAGGCGGTAATCACCTGATGTGCTTACCGCCGCCTGTGACCAATATAATTGCAGCACCAGAGGAACCGCTGATGCGTTGGCGGCCTTTCAGGAATTTGTTGGTCCGCCCCTTGAATAACCCCATGTTGTAATCTAGTGGGAACACCGCCGATGGGAGTTGATTGATTGATTCCACAGTTTGCATGTGCGTGGAAAAAAGGTTCTGGCACAACGGGCCAGGCACCCAGGTATATATTACATTACAAACCACGAAATACTCCGTTTTGTTCGCAAGCTCCTCAAATAATAAAACTTAGTAAATATCTAATTTGTGATTAGTTATTATCAAATAGGTAACCCTGGCCGATCGATAATAACTGGAAAAAGGTCCAGCTAATCTCGTTAAACTCAGTCGGCTAAACGTTTCTACATTTTTTGCCGCCAAAAAACTGCACCAGTCAATGTCAAGAAGTTTTTTGTGTGTTATTATTGCCGTTCGGAACTGTGGAACTTACTTTTGCGGTTCAGTAATCGTGTTAAGTCTAGCTTACCAAGTAAAAGGAAATTGATTTTAAAATCAAGAGCAGAGTTGAAAGGTTTCTTGTACGTAATAGATAAATTAATAAAAAATCGACTAATTTGTGAGTAACTCACGATACTAGAGCTAATTACTTAAACTGGACCCTTTCAAGGAAAGATTTTTATATAAACCTGTGAGGATGATATTGCCGTTGGCGCAATTAAAATGCCATAAGCCTACGTTGTCGTATTAGTTTACAAATTTCGAAAAACCAAATTAATTTGAATTTCGCGGGCAGACCCGTCTCATGCCCCTTAAGCCAGGATGATTGTCTACGGCCAGGTCTACGTTTGCCTTTTATTTTGCCCTGTATTATAAGCTGTAGTAGTTGCGTGTTAATAAAAGTGTGCTTGACTGAATATGTTCTTCAAAATATATAAAATATATTTATACCGTAACAGGCTTGCGACTCCTACGCTTCGCCTCAGGAAGGTCCAAAAGTCATTTGTGGGAATGGGTATAATCTTTTATAACAAAATTCTTTAATCAATTTTGGACTTGCCTTTACACAGGTTCAAAAAAAGCTGCTGAGAAAAGCATATTATTCAATCGAAGATTATGTAAATGATAAAACAGCGTGGATTTGACCTGCAGCTCGCTCCAGCAATGCGCGGGACTTCAATTGCTTTTATACATGGCATAATATTATATATCAAATCTTTGAAAAGAGCAACCGCCGAGTTTCTTGCTGGTTCTTCTCGGTAGGAAAGGCATTCCAAACCAGTGATAGATGCTTTTGACGATTCAAATGAACTTGTAAAAGTCTAATTGAATAAAAATAATTTGAATTTGAATTTATATACGTACGGTTCAGTTACTTTTATCAAAAACTTGTTCGCATTGAGCCCGCATTGGGTTAACGACCCATTTGTTTTGCACATAATCTAATATGTACACAATTAAACATTAATACTACTTGATTATAATAAGAGTTTCCGTACGTACAATTTGTTTTGAAGAAATATTAAACTTAATGCTATCTGCTTAGTAAGATAAACTATGCAATTTTATGGAATTTCAAGATTCTAGAGGTTATTTTGAATCATTTTAGAACAAATTTTCGTTAATGGTCCATGTTAAGTTTAGCCAAATATCTCGATTTTATCGTCACACTAGATGATTTCCGCGACTTTGTCTGCTCGTCTATCTAAGCTCTATCCTCAGCCCATCATTATGGTGTCTGCCGAGTTTCTTGCTGGTTCTTCCCGGTAGGAAAGGCATTCGGAACCAATGGTAGATACACTTGACGATTCAAAAGTACTTAAAATATGTATTTGTAAAAGTTTAATTGAATAAAAAAAAAATTCTTTGTTTTTTTTTTTGTGAAACAGTAACAAACACCCAATCATCCAAATATTCACTATAATATTACTAGCTTAATATGTCCGAAACTTCATCCGCGTGGACTACACAAACAATCCCTATTTTACCCCCTTAAGGGTTGAATTTTTAATCCTTTCTTAGCGGTTGTCTATGTCATAAATCATAATATCATCATGCCCAGCCCAACCCATCCTGTAGTTTGAGCTGTGCGTTGATAGGTCAGTCAGTCAGTCAATCAGTCAGTCACCTTTTCTTTTTATATATTTAGATATTCACTAGCTACAATAGGTAGTCACCTTTTCAAGTAATATGTGGACAACGTTGCAATTACCTACTAGTTACATTAAAAAAATTAAACTAATTAACATTCTGTCACAATCATTTAACATGACACCTTTTTGTCGTTCAGTTATTTAACAAAAAAGTAACAGGTCATTTGCATATTCGAGTTATATTAATCCTTATTAAAAAGTTAACGGTGCTCTCATGATTTTAATCGACATGTGTGCGATGGCGTCTGTCCAACGCAAACACGTTTTGAATTATTTTGAAGTAGGTACATGTGCCATGAATAATGGAGTTCAAATCAGGACTAAAAATACACATACGCGCACGCACGTCCACACACATAACACACGCACGAACACACAACACACACTGAAGCAAAGAAAAAAATCGGGCTGAGCGAGTCAGACTCGCGCACCGAGAGTTCCGTACTCGGGTATTTTTTCGACATTTTGCACGATAAATCAAAAATTATTATGCGTAAAAATAAATAAAAATCTGTTTTAGAATGTACATTGTAAACCCCTTTCATGTGATACCCCTCTTGGTATAGTTATTTTACTTTGAAAATTGAAAACATCAATTTATATGTTCATGAACACATTTTAATTTTTTTACTGTGATGTAACCGCAAATTCACGGTTTTCAGATTTTTTCCTTTACTTATGCTACAAGACCTACCTACCTAACTGCCTTTGATGATTCTAGGTAAACGGGAACCCTATAGATTTTCTTGACAGACACGAAAGACAGGCAGACAGGCAACAAAGTGATCCTATAAGGGTTCCGTTTTTCCTTTTGTACGGAACCCTTAAAATAAGGTTCATCTTATCAGTCAAGTATTTTTTTTTACGACCGAGCATGGAAAGTACCAATCACTTAAATCATGTGCAAACAACGCTATCATAATATGGAATACTTTAGTTTCTCCTACCGTAGCATTGCATACATAGTTTCGTAATAGTAAATACATAGATATGATAAAAATCCTTACTACTTATTTTATTACCTACTGACACCTGTTACGGAATTTTTCAGGAAATAAACTCATTTTCATTCTAGCGATAAGTAATAAACAGTCCGTATAAATTATAATTTTTTATTCAATTAACTTTTACAAGTACTTACCTACCTACTTTGAATCGTCAAATGCATCTACCACTGTTACAACTGTCATTGTCATAGTATTGTCAATAGCTCATCTGGTGACATTTTTTGCGCAAAGGATCAGTCTGGCTGTCCAGCGCGGAAATGCTGCCACGCGGGCATGATTTATAAAGTAAATAGATAAGGCTAGCTTGTAAGTTTTATTGTAACATTTTCAATTTATAAAAAAATCTTATTCTTTGTTGTTGTAACTTGGAAGTTGTACGGCATTTTCATTAAACTCTTTATCGGTTTCTACTCGGTTACTATACAAAATGTTTATTACTATAATCCATACTATAATATTATAAATGCGAAAGTGAGTCTGTCTGTCAACTAGCTTTTCACGACCCAACATTTTAACCGATTTTGATGAAATTTGGTGCAGAGTTAGCTTACATCCAGGAAAATTAAATAGTTCTTACGGGGTTTAAAGAAATCTAAATCCACGCGGACGAAGTCCGCACGGACTACGGACGGCGGGCATCATCTAATCCAGGGGCCTAGACTAACTACGACCTGCGAGCCAAATCCGGGACAGACAGACAGGCAGACAAAAATTTTAAAAACATGTGATTCAGTTATGGTACCGTTCAAATAACCATATGAGCCTAATATGAGGTAATTATTTCGAAATTACAGACACTTCAATTTTATTTATTAGTATATATTTACAACATTGGTATAGAGGTCCCTGACCGAAAGTAGATTGCACTTTCTACTCCTTATATGTATGGGTGCCTATATTATATTCAGATACATTTTTGAAAAGTTTATTACGTCAGCTTTAAGTGTTTTTGGGTCTTAAATATTTGGAGAGATACCTAGATTTTACGATGCCAAATCTGGAAATCTAAAATATATCACTTGAGTAGATCCATACTAATATTATAAATGCAAAAGTGTGTCGGTCTGACTGCTAAATTTTCATGGCTTAACAGTTTAACCGATTTTGATGAAAGATACAGAGTTAGGTTACATCCCGGAAACTGATATAGTCAATCTTCATCCCAGAAAATCAAAGAGTTCCTACGGGATTTATAAAAAACCTAAATCCAGGCGGACAAAGTCACGGGCATCATCTAGTATATTATAAATGCGAAAGTCTGTCTGTCTATCTGTCTGTCCGGTAGTTTTTCACGGCCCATCATCCGCTTAGCTGATTATGGCGTTTGGCACATTGATAGCTCGTAACCCGGATGCAACCCAGGGACGGACGTTCCCTCGGGATTAAACAAAACATTCATAAAGACGAATTAATGAGCATCATAGTATAGTATTTAATAATCATAATAATATTTATTTTGAAAATTGTGGGTAAATAACAGCTAGTATAGTACAATAGTTAGACCCGAACACAACCTAAAAATAATAATGCAACTACGTCCAATCAGTGCCAATCCAATCAGTAAATAGTGAATTAAGTAAGTTTATTTAATACTAGCTGTGCCCGCGACTTTGTTCGCGTGGAATAGTGACTTTTCGGGCAGCGTGATTCTTTAAATTGACATAACTTCTTTATTTATGAACCGATTGACATGAAATAAACACTAAAAGTTAAATGAAGCTTACTACAATATATTAGTGAAAACCGTATCTAAATCGAATAAGCCGTTTCTGATATTAGCGTGCACAAACACACAGACAAACAGACAAAAAAAATTAATTACAATTTCGGGTTCGGCATCGATATAATAACAACCCCTGCTACTTTTTTTTTAAATATTTCCATTGTACAGACACCACTTTTCTACAATTTTATTATATGTAATAGATATTATATGTATAGACTAGCTTATGCTCGCGACTTCTTCCGCGTGGGCTACACAAATTTCAAACCCCTGTTTTACCTCTTTAGGGATTGAATTTTCAAAAATCCTTTCTTAGCGGATGCCCACGTCATACATAATAGCTGTCCGGAAAGAGCTGGCATGTGAGGCGCTAGTGTCGCAGCCGCGAGTCGAGCTCAATTACAGTGGACCCCCGGTAATCCGGCCCCTGTCTAATCCGGCACCCCCTGTAATCCGACATGTCTATTATTATTGAATTTACTCAATTTGACATACATAGTGAAGTATGATTTGTACTTCCGAGTATGTATGATATATTATGGAATCTTATCATTGGATTTGTAATTTGTCGGATTACAAGGTACTCTTTTGTAAAAAAAAAACCGGACTATAGGGGGTCTTAGGCAGTACTCTATAATCCGACAAATTCGATAGTCCGAGAATGTCCTGCAAAACGTTTGTCGGATTACCGGGGGTCCACTGTAGTAGAATAGCAAATGTGCTACATCTAAGGTAACATCCCAAGTGCAACCGATGTAAATATTATTTTACACTAGAGAATCACACAGCTGGGTGTTGATCAGTCAGTCAGCTTTTGCTTTTATATATTTAGATTAGATATTTAGATAGATAAGGTGTACATAATTAGTTAAGTAAGGTCAGTTTTCAATTCTACAATCATACAGTAGGTAGATACCTACTTAGGTAATTTACTTTCCTCGTTTGAATGACTAAAGTAAAACCCCACAAGTTGCAGGTACTTCTCTGCATGCAAATGAACCAAAAAATAGGTAATATTTTCCGTGGTACCTAAAAGTTTTCTGTTATTTTCCCCATTTGCATTTGCATGAACCAGGTGGTAGGTTTATTCGCACTAGCGACGGCCCGTAGCTTCGCTCCCGTAGAAATTTCAAAAAATCCTACCTTATTCCTTGTCTCTAAATAGGAACATCACTTTTTCTTACATTTTCACTTTTATAAACATAGTCGAGATAAAATTAAATACATCGATGATTAAATGTAAATAATCTCCACGAGATTAAACAGTTAGTTAGTAATATATTTATATCATTCAACATTGATTAAGGTAATCAAGGCTTTAGCTTCAACCAGTTTATTTTTAACACGTTTTTTTATGTATATCTCTTAGACGGTTTATCCAGTGGAAAAAAATTTAGATATAATTTTTAAGTTACTGTTTGTTGTTCTAATAATTTGTTTTGGCCAAAACCTGAGGGTTGTGTGGCTTACAAACTCGGTTATTTTACCTTCTGTAAAACACTAACCACAGTTGGTATACTCTAAGTTTTAATACAAAGTAATATTGATACATAAGTAGTACTAAGATACACAGGGGGGGGGGGGGGGTTTAGATTATTTAGATGCAAGTTAGCCCTTGACTAAGCAAGAGACTTACTACTTATCTTACTTAAAACTTACGTACTTACTAACTTAGCGCGGGGGCTGTGCGGGTGTGACTCACCCCGATTGCCATGTCGACCTGTCGCGAACTATAGGTAGACGCTCTAACTGATCTATCCGAAATTGACTATGAGTATTTAAGTATACCTAGTCTTCAAATAAAAGATCACAAAAACGACGGTAAAGCGCTATTAAGCTAACGTCAGGGAATAAACGGTAAAAAACACGCGCAAAACCTACGTCCTTGTAGAATGATAGGTATGCAGTATGCTGCGGTACCGAATTCTGGGATTCACGAATTATCAATTTCATTTACAACTAGCTGACCCGACAGACTTCGTCCTGTCAAAAAGATTTGTAAGGGCTATTTTTAGGGTTTTTCCAGCAATAATTCTAATTTTTCTCGCCGTAAAAACCATCCTTGAACTTCAACGAACATTTTAAAAAAAGATTTGGCCAAATTGGTCCAGGCGTTGTTGAGTTATGCGCTTACCAACACATTTTGCGATTCATTTTTATATTATAGATTTGGGCATTATCTGAACTCTATTACAGAATATAACAAGTGCAAATTAAAAATTTATAACACCGCCGACAAGTGAAGGTTACAGTAACTAGAAAAGAGCCGATAACTTTCAAACTTCATATAACTTCAGCCGATTTTCGGGGATCATAGCTAAGAACACCCTCGATCGAGCCACCTTTCAAACAAAATAAGCTAAATTAAAATCGGTTCATTAGTTTAGGAGCTACGGTGCCACAGACAGATACACCGATACAGACGTCAAACTTATAACACCCCTTTTTTTGGGTCGGGGATTAATTAAATAATCCTATCACCCTTTATCCAAAAAAAAACCGGTCGAGTGGTCGAGTCAGACTCGCGCACCGAGGGTTCCGTATTCGGTTCCGTTTTCTACATTTTGCACGATAAATCATAAATTACCTATTCTGCATAAAAATACTTACACATATCAATAATAATAATTAATTAATACATATATTAATTTAATTTGTTTGACCCGATGATTATGATCTACAAGAGCAAAACTATTTCAAAATAATAATATTTATATTATACATTTTTTTCCTCAATTGAAATTCGGGTTTAAAAAGTGAAATGGTCTTACTTAGTAAGAACTGGTTCTGCTCGTAAAACTTGCAGAGTAAATCTCTGGGTCAATGACGACATCATCTGCAGATGTTGCAGGGATTTTAGTTTTGCGCACACGAGCGATAAGTTGTCGCGTAATTTCGACGACTATTTTGTCTCAGGTCATAGAGCAAGATCCCGGTAGAGCCAGACATGTCTTATTTTCTGAGTAAGAAAATGTGTGGGATAGAGTAGTAATTTTACCTATGTCCCTTTAACGTTCGCATATTTGCTAGCTTGAGCCGAAATAACTGGACGGATTGAGCTAAAATTCGGCATGCAGATAGCTATTATGACACAGATATCCGTTAAGAAAGGATTTTTGAAAATTCAATCCCTAAGGGAACGTACTCGCGGGAATATGCTAGTTTCTTATACGATGGAACGGAACTCTTCGAGTGCGATTCCGACTCGCACGTGACCGATTTTTTGTATTAATATTGTCGTTAGTAAGTGAGATAAATACAATAATATGTCGCGAGTCTGCTGATGACACAACACTCAAAAATTTACATAAAATTGTAATTTTTTAGTCAAAAAGTCTTGTTAATCTTGATTTACTTATTTACATTGTGCAACAGCGTAATGTACATACAAAGTATTTTTATTTAGTTTAAAGATGTAAATAAGATAAAAATATATTATACAGTGCCAAGTTCATCTTTGCAGGGTTCCGTAACGTTGCCAACGGGACCCTATTTACTAAGCATCCGATGTCCGTCCGTCCGTCTGTAGCGGGCTGTATTTCATGAACCGCAATAGGTAGAGAGTTGAAATTTTCACAAAGTCAGTGAGTGAGTAGTGAGAGAGTTATTGCCGCTATATCAACAAGTGTAAATTAAAAATTTATAACACCCCCGACAAGTGAAGGTTACAGTAACTAGAAAAGAGCTGATAATTTTCAAACGGCTGAACCGATTTTCTTGGATTATAGCTAAGAAAACTCTCGTTCAAGCCACCTTTCAAACAAAAACAAACTAAATTAAAATCGGTTCATTAGTTTAGGAGCTAGTTACGATGCCACAGACAGATACACAGATATACACGTCAAACTTATAACACCCCTCTTTTTGGGTCGGGGGTTAAAAATGGGGTTATTCAAAGGGCGTACCAACAAATTCCTGAAAGGTTGGTACCGAATCAGCGGTACCTCTGGTGCTGCAAATGTTCATTGACGGCGGTAATCACTTAACATCAGGTGACTCGTCTGAAAAAATTCAAAATGACCCTCTTGAAAGTTAAAATAAATTAAAGGTATTAGTTCTCGTACGATGGTACAGATTACAGAACCCTTTATGTACGAGTCTAACTCGCACGAGACCGGTTTTTTAAGTCATTTATAAAAATTTAATGGCTTAATTAGAGGATTACTACCTTAAAAACATGAAATGTGGACTGCAAACTGGTGATCCGTGGCCTAAATATGAAGGAAAAGCGTTAAAATTATAATATTATTGTTATGTAAAAGGAAAAGTTCAATAAAAAAAATACGGAGTCTTTTCCCGGTGTTTAGACTTTAGAGTAAACAAAAATAAACAGCGCGATTTAAAAACAACCCATTCTCGTACCAACAGAATAGGTACATATCGGTAAAAGGGAGAAGAGAGGAGAAAAAATTTACTTGAACATGACTTTTTTTTTGTTATTTGCACTAAGCAACAACACTCACTTTCACTTAGCACTGGGTAAGCAACATTCACTTTAGTCAGTAACTGGATGTTTAGTCTGGAACTGGGTGACTAACTTCGATATCCGAACTTGCCCGTTAGGTACCTATTATCCGTGCCTTGGAGAGAACGCTGAATATCCAATTCTGTCTCGATTTTAATTACTTAGGTCACTTAGGTAGAATCTGAAAATTAATACCTAAGCATCATCACACTATCACACTAATATTATAAAGGCAAAAGTTTGATTGTGTGTGTGTGTGTATGTGTGTATGTTTGTTACTCCTTCACGCAAATACTACTGGATGGATTTGGCTGGGAATGGAGATAGATAATATCCTGGATTAGCACATAGGCTACTTTTATCCCGGAAAATCAAAGAATTCCCACGGGATTTCGATAAACCTAAATCCACGCGGACGAAGTCGCGGGCGTCAGCTAGTATTACCTAAGAGAAGAAATCTACTCTTAGTAGTAAGTAGGTAGTAAAACAATATTTTATTAAAAACTACAAAAATAAAAAGCAAATCTTGTTTAGATACGAGGAAAATACATGATCGCAGGACGTTGATAGGTTAGTAGGTATGTGATTTCATAACAGGTTAAACATAAACATTTAACCGCGGTGCTTTTTTGTAGGACTGTGAATAAAACCAATAACTTAAAAATATAAAGTAATAAGTCGTTTTAATAAAAGAAATAATACATTAAAAGACTATTTAAAGTTACAACTTGTTTTGTGTGCCTTTTTTCAATTAAAAAAAAAAAGAAAATAAAGAGAAAAAGATTAGTTTTTTGCATGGGTGTATCAAAATATTTTATTCTATTCACACTTACAAATCTCCTGTAGGAACTCTACCTTTTAACTAACTTCAAAAAGTGTGTTAGCACCTGTTCTAGGTACGAGTATGGGTTTTCACTTTAGATAACACTAGCGACCCGCCCCGGCTTCGCACGGGTGGACATTTATTTCCGGGATAAAATATAGCCTATACGGATTCGGAAGAATCCCTCTAAGTAATGGTAAAAGAAATTTTGAAATCGGTCCAGTAGTTTTTGAGCCTATTAATACAAACATACAAAAATACAAAGGTTTCCTCTTTATAATATTAGTATAGATTATAGTATCGATACAATACATGCTTAGATACATCTACATTTGATATCTTTCTTGTAACTTGCTCTTGAAATCTTATCGATAGATAGTCGATAAACTAGAATGGCGTCAATTCGGGGCTTACTTATAAACGGGTATTTTTTAACCCCCGACCCAAAAAGAGGGGTGTTATAAGTTTGACGTGTGTATCTGTGTGTCTGTGTGTCTGTGTATCTGTGTATCTGTGTATCTGTGTATCTGTCTGTGGCATCGTAGCGCCTAAACGAATGAAACGATTTTAATTTAGTTTTTTTTGTTTGAAAGGTGGCTTGATCGAGAGTGTTCTTAGCTATAATCTAAAAAAATTGGTTCAGCCGTTTAAGAGTTATCAGCTCTTTTCTAGTTTTCTTGTAGAAAAGAAGGTTAGATAACCGTTAGGTTCATAAAATTATGTCAATAGACAAATGTCAAGCTGTCAAGATGGACGTTGCCTAAATACATAATTATTTATTCATCCAAGATTTGAAAATGATGTTTTGGAAAACTCAGATACTTTGGATCGTCGGGGGTGTTATAAATTTTTAATTTACACTTGTTCATTTTTCACTTACCTACGTTTTTACAATTTTTGATTTTTTTCGCAAGTTAAGTGCATATATCTTGTATTTTAAACCGACTTCCAAATAGGTGTTTCTCAATTGGGCCCGGTTTTTTTTAATAATTCACTAATCACTGTATTGGATATAATATAGTTATTTTTGTACCACTGTAAACAATAAATTATGTTTACTTACTTATATTCTACTAGCTGACGCCCGCGACTTCGTTCGCGTGGATTTAGGTTTTTCGAAATCCCGTGGGAACTCTTTGGTTTTCCGGGATAAAAAGTAGCCTATGTGCTAATCCAGAATATTATCTATCTCCATTCCGAATTTCAGCCAAATCCGTCCAGTAGTTTTTGCGTGAAGGAGTAACAAACATACACACACACACACACACACACACACACACACACACACACACACACACACATACAAACTTTCGCCTTTATAATATTAGTGTGAAGTGTGATAAGTTTATTAAATATATAAATAAATAAAAATAATGTTATATCGATATCATTGGAAACTTTTTCGTCTAAGTTTTGCCTATATCTAATTAGCTATTATTATTAGTCGAACTTTTTGTTTAAGTCAACAGTGAAGTAATTCATCAAAAAACTGGTCAAGTGCGTGTACGAAGGGACCCGTGTCGTCGTACAAGACTTTTTTTTGATGTGACCAAAAATTCACGGCTTTCGGATTTTTTGACGATCAGGTGAGATAGCAGTCAAGGGCTAACTTGTAAAGAAGGGACTTGTTGGGAGTTGGGCAATCTACTTTAAGCTCGAGCTTTAACTATGAAGAGAAATTGTTTATTTACTTGTAAAGACCTTCGCCATTACTCGTTTATTGATAAGTGCAAGTTGCGCAACAGTGCTCATAAATCGGGGACACTTTTACGATGAAGGCCGCCTGCGCGTGCGCCGAGCACTGCGCTCGCGCCTCGCGGCATGCCAACTTGCAACGTGTGTTTCTAATAGAACTAATCTAATTCTTGATCAGTTTTTAGGGTTTCGTATCTTCCGAGAAATAAACAAAACCGGTCTACATAAAAGGTTTAGCAAGTATACCTAGGTACGGAACCCTTCGTGTTGTGTGTGAGTCCACTTCGCACATAGTCAAACATAAGTTAATCTACATACGTATAGCCTAAGTAACACTTTTATGTAGAAAACTGCAAGTTAAATTTTTTTGTGAACACATTTTAATGTTTTTTTTTTTGCGATTTAAACATGTAACTACAAATTCACGGTGTTAGATTTTTTCCTTTAGTTGTGCTATAAGACCTACCTACGAGTACTTCCCAAATTTCATGATTCTAGGTGAGTATCATATTCTTTACAGACTCGACAGACGGGACAGACAGACAACAAAGTGATCCTATAAGGGTTCCTTTTTTCCTTTTGAGGTACGGAACCCTAAAAATAATGTCCAAGTAGGATATTTTATTACATGCAATAGGTACGAGTAGGTAAATGTAATAAAATAAACACAGTAATTACACAATTAACGTACGTAACCAGTAACTAACGACATAATGTAAGTAACTAACGACATAATGTAAACCGATCGTTACATTAGAGAGAATTATTGTAATTATCGACAGTTCATACTAAACGGTGCACACTTTGATATGAGTCCATTGTCACACGTCATTGCTTACACGTCACTGAATCAAAGGCTGAGATCTATAGAGCGTACTTCGACTTTGCTTAGACTTAAGTTTCAGTTAAAACAAGGCAAATTTATGCTCGCGACATAACGCTGTCCCGTTTTCTCGCGACATAACGCTGTCCCGTTTTAACAATGTCTTAAGTTTGAACTAAGTCAAAGTACGCTCTATAGATCTCAGCAATAGTGTGTCTGCATGGTGTTTGTTGTTTGGGTACCATTGTACACTTTCTGACTGTCAAACAATGATGTAGTGTTGATAATTAATTACGTTTATTTAAAACTAAAGCTACGAGGGTTTTAAATGCGCCCAAGTCTGAGAGGAGCCCACAACAAACTTAGGCGGACCGTACTATACCGCATGGAAGTATTAATTTCATGAAATTACTAGCCGATGCCCGCGACTTCGCCCGCGTGGATTTAGGTTTTTTGAAATCCCGTGGGAACTCTTTGATTTTCCGGGATAAAAAGTAGCCTATGTGCTAACCCAGGATATTATCTATCTCCACTCCAAATTTCAGCCAAATCCGTTCAGTAGTTTTTGCGTGAAAGAGTAACAAACATACACACACACACACACACACACACACACACACACACACACATACAAACTTTCGCCTTTATAATATTAGTGTGATGTGAAGTGTGATAATCTTAGTGTACGGAAGTAATGGTGAAAGGTATGACGTAAGCTGGTAGCTTTAGTAAGAGTAATATACGAGTCACTACCCCTATTATAAATCCAATAGTTTGTCCTTCAATCATGCCGCAACGGAGCAACGGATCGACTGATTGTTTGCATGGATTAGATAAAGACCTGGAGAGTGATATAGGTTCATTTTTATCCCGCAAAATTCAAAAGTTACCACGGGATTATTAATATAGAAATAAATAAATAAAAATACAAGTATTTTTAAATCCTAAATCCTCCGAAAACCTAAATGCATGCGGACAAAGTCACGGGCATCAGCTATGTAAGCATGTATAACTTTTGTGACAGAAAAGTCGTGTCGCATGTCAGTGGTCAATGGAAACGCGTCCATATTGCACATTGTTGGGCAGTAGTGGTAGTAGCGACTAGCAAGACAAGTGCCCCGATTTCTTTAAGGTGAAGGTTGACAATAACTTTTAAATAGCATTCAACGTGTTTTCTTAATGTTAGAGAAATGTTATAGGTACGACAGAGTTGGCTAAAACGAAAGATTATATTTAACTAGCTTATGCCCGCGACTTCGTTTGTGTGGATGTAGGTTTTTTTTAAATCCCGTGGGAATTCTTTGATTTTCCGGGATAAAAAGTAGCTTATGTGCTAATCCAGGGTATAATCTATCTCCATTCTAAATTTCAGTCCAATCCGTCCAGTAGTTTTTGCGTGAAGCAGTAACAAACATACACACACACACACACACACACACAAACAAACTTTTGCCTTTATAATATTACTAGCCGATGCGCGCGACTTCGCCCGCGTGGATTTAGGTTTTTTGAAATCCCGTGGGAACTCTTTGATTTTCCGGGATAAAAAGTAGCTTATGTGCTAATCCAGGGTATAATCTATCTCTATTCCAAATTTCAGCTAAATCCGTCCAGTAGTTTTTGCGTGAAGGAGTAACAAACATACACACACACACATACACACACAAACTTTTGAGTGATGAATGTATTTTTTATTATTTTAAGAGGTTTGAATTTGTAGTATTGGAGCCTGGCCCACCTACATTATCTGCCATTTTCTTTTTTTTTTCAAAAGCGTCATGTGTCCGAGATATAAGCTATCAAAGTTATACAGATGACTCCACTTCAAAGCCCTTTCTTTATAGTAAGAGAAAGTGCAGCGGCATCTCATTACATAAGTAGGTACTAATTACCTATGTTATTAATCATACAATTTTCACATAATAACTGTGTAGTTCTATCATCAATAAGACGCCATTTAAAAACAAAGATTGTTCCTAGTATTATTGAGACAAAAACCCTCTGACCGAATTCTATAGCGATTATTATCTGAATACAAGAGCATCCTTGGCTATAGAAAATCGGCTGAAAAGTAAAAAGTAAGGTCGTCACGACCTCATTTGCACTGATTATACTGTAAAAACTATTGGTGCTTTACTCTGTGTACATTATGTACTGTAATTGTTTCCGAATTGATCCAGTTTGTACCGGCTTTAACCGGATTTCGCATTTCCCTTGTAATTTCTATATATCTATTCTAAAACTGTAAAAAGAAACATAAGGAGGAAGCCTTCAATCCAGACAGTTCTTTGTAATATTTTTAAAGGTGTGTGAAGTCTGCCAATTTGAAATTGGCTAACGTGGTAAATTATGGCCAAAACTTTTATCATTCTGTGACGAGATCCGAGAATAGTGGCTGAAAACTCAAAAAATTCAAAATTCAAAATATTTTTATTCAATTAAACTTTTACAAGAGCTTTTGAATAGTCAAAATAATCTACCACTGGTTCGGAATGCCGTTTCGGAAAAATTCATCATAGCTTCATTTGCACTGATTTCTACTGTAAAAACTATTGGCGCTCCACTATGTGTACATTATGTACTGTAATTCTTTCCGAATTGATCCAGTTTGTACCGGCTTTAACCGGATTTCGCATTTCCCTTAGCTCTATACACTGGTATAGAAAGGAAAATATCATGAGGAAACTTTCATGCTAGAGAGTTCTTTATATGTATGCTGGCTTATCCGCACTAGGCCAGCGTGGTGGGCTATGACCTAATTCTGAGAGGAGACACGCTACTCAGACAAAGGCGGCGAGTCTGTTTTCGAATTGCGTGAAATCTTATGATTTTTAACTAAACCAATACAAATTAGTTAGCTTGCCGTCTTTTGTAGGTCGAACGCGTTTGCAGGAAACGCATGCGAAAAACATATATTATGTCAAGTTGGCAAAAACACTTTCGCCGATTGCTTTAGCCGAGTAAGTAAAAGTAAAAAGTAAAGTATTCTTTACTGTACACCAAGACATAGAAATGTATGAATAACAAAATAGATTTTTGTACAATAGGCGGCCTTATCGCTAAACTAGCAATCTCTTCCAGGCAACCTTTGGGTGAGGAGATAATAAAAATTAAAGAAAGTGGAAGGGGTGGACTGATAAAATAAAGAAAATACACCTAATGTATGTAGGTAAGTATATAAAATTAAAATAAATAATAAAAAAATAAAAAACTAAAGTAAATAAGACAGGAATAAGAATAGGAATAGACGACAGATACGGGGAATAAAAGTAGAAATAAATAAATAAACACATCAGATTGAGCATAAATAGAATAGTATAGAATAGAATAGCCGAGTGTATAAGGCCAATGTGTCTCTCTTTCTAGTCGTTCCCTCATTTCTGAAGATCGTGGTCGTGGTGTTCCTCCAACCTCGTGCGGATTAATTGCTTCCATCGGCTTCTATCGGAGGCTAGTCTTGCAATTGTGTGGCACTTAGAGTCTTTCAGCTGGTCTGCCCGTATGGTTGGTACAATGTGTACTGGAGTCTTTATAGCTTTCGCTTACAGTGAGCCGATGGCTTGGCAATATTATCGTAAAATCGAGAGCATTGCGAGGCACAGATGCGGCGACACGTGCGCCATAAAATAAAATATGGCGCATTGTTGTCGACCTTCGGTGGATCGGTTATCGTTCACTGTTCACTTGTCTTGTATTTAGATGATTACTTAAGCTTCGGCCACACCTGCGCGTCATGAACGCAGGATGCGGGACGCGAAGCGGGAACATCCATGACGCGAATCTATACGTGGCACTGACGTTGTAGTTGCGTAGGTTTGCATGGCGCCATTATACATCGTGAGACGTGCCCGCCGCGCGGCTGACGTTCCCGCTTTGTAATCGGTTTGGTTGATGCTCTATGGTACAGATATCTCTGCTATAGGGCCTTAGATATTAACCGATTGATACCTTATACCACACCCCCGACAATCCATACAAGATGAGGAAGGTGTATTAGTCTAAGTATAGTACGCGACAGGTTGAGATGACAATCAGATTATGAAGCGGGGAGACGCCCCGCATACCCGCGCGGGGACCTGTCTGGCACATTAAGTGACGTGGTCTTATTACTGGGAGCCGGGAGGTCCCAGGTTCGATTCCCGGCAGGGTTTGTAATTTTATAATTTCTAAATGTCTGGTCTGGTAGGAGGCTTCGGCCGTGGCTGGTTACTACTAAGCCGTGCCGCCAACCGATTTAGCGTTCCGGTACGATGCTGTGTAAAAACCAAAGGGGTATGGGTACAATAAAAACTGCCATACCCTTTCAAGGTTAGCCCGCTTCCATCTTAGACCGCGTCATCACTTACCACCAGGTGAGCTTGCTAAGGCTAACTTGTATATAAACAAGTAGGAGGCGGACGTCTTAACCGCTAGTCTATCACGGCTATTTGGTGTGGTAATATAACAGATTAGCACAAGATTCGCTCCAGTCACGCTCGTTGTAAGACGCGAACAGTGCAGTCACGAACGCTTTGTAATACTACTTAATGTAGCCCACTGCGCTACGTCAATGATTAGATAGCTAAAGGTCGTAGCTCATTTACACTACACCGCTCCCACACTACACACACCAGCTCCGCCTCAGATCGAAGTGACCACTAGCTGTCCACGCGCCGTGAGCTAGCAGAAAGCTCGCTGTCCACGGGACGACAGCTAGCAGTACAGCGTCTCCCTATTGCGCACCTTATACCCCGTCCACACTCTGCTCTACTCGCGCAATTAATCGCGACTAGGTCACTTGCCTTTGCAACGCGATGGACGTCGAAACTGTGGCAGTGTGCACGCTATTGCATACTTTCCGACAAAATAGAGAGCGATGGGTGTGAACGAGGAACACGCGAGTATCGCGGCCACACTACGTCTCTGCCTCCGTTCCTCGCTCCTTCCCATGCCACACGGGCAGTGTGTGGACGGGGGGTTACAACTTGCTTGAGAGGCCCGCACGAGTGGGCCGCTCGCTTGAAGCGCGTGGTAAGCGAGACCTCAACCATCGAGTGGCTAGATTGCCGTAAGTTCGCTTGCTGAGCGTTGTTAACAATTGTGACGCGAACGTTGCAGTCACGAAGGCTTTGTAATACTACCACTGTGCTACGTAAATGATTAGATACCTAATGGTTAATATGGAGTTATGCTAATCGTGTGGGTATATTTGTCTGCAAACTTGACTATTTTAGAGCCTTTGATGTCCAAGTATTGTGAATTGGAATATGGACTGTGAACTGGTAACATGCCCTTTTTTTCGTGAGGAAAATCCATCATGGATACCACCGGCCACGAGGGAGCACAGTGGTTATGGCGGACTCCTACCGACTAAAAAACCGACCTCACGAAGTTCCACCCCACCCTGAGAGAGGTACAAGGAACCGACAACGCCTTGTTACTCCGCCAGCGGATGTATGTACGTCGTAGCAGACCCACCACTGGGACACTACGTGCCCCCAATCACCGTTACAGGCATGCCAGAATCACAGCACGCCTACTAACCCGAGGACCACACTCTGAGCGACGGACCACCCCGTGTCCATCATCCATAGGTCCTCCCGAGTGCTAGAGTTCACGGGGAGAGCAATTCCCTTCCCACGTTCCCCACAGTCAACATCTCCTTCGCTGGTCACCAAACTGGACAGGCGAGAAACCGGTGGGGCAGCCAGTGATCCACCAACCATCCAACATCCTCAAACTGCTGGAGGGTTCGGGCTGAAATTAGGCATGCAGATAGCTAGATATTATGACGTGGATATAGAAGAAAGGATTGAGCCCTAATATGGTAAAATTGGGTTCCTTTGTGTAATCTACGCAGACAAAGTCGCGGGCATCAGTTAGTGTTCGCTAAGTATGTCAAGTGAAGATAACAGTGATAAGTGTGACAGTTGACAACCGTTTTACACTAGCATTGAGCGTTTTTCAACATGATTTGCGAAATTTTTCACTTTGTCCATATTAGAAAACGTAAGAGCTGTCACGTGAGAACGTGAGAGAAAAGATCACTGTCGCGAATCGCTGGTTATGTTCTAGCTTGTCCTTGTACGAACTCAATATCTACGTACAACTACTTTTACACTAGAATAATTTATATTGTCTACCTCCTTGGCGTAGTGGTCTTATTAGTGGGAGGACCCGGGTTCGATTCCCGGCAGAGGTTTAGAATTTTATAATTTCTAAATTGCTGGTCTGGTCTGGTGGGAGGCTTTAGTCGTGGCTAGTTACCACCCTAAAGAGGGACGTGTGGCCTAGTTGTGTCAGCGCATACCAATCGATTGTGATTGTTAAGCAACACTGACCCAAGTCGGTAACTGGATGGGTGACCGACTTCAGAGGTCCGAATTTGGCCTTTTCGTTTCCTCCGTGTCTCGGAGAGCACGTTATCACTAACATTTGATAATAACTGTAAATTAACCTAAGAGTCGAAATTTCGTTCTCGTCGAGTTGTATGCGGAAGGATCTGGGAACCCACCGGATTATTATCCCAAGAGAACCCCTACCATTATAAGATTAATGGAAAGGGGTCACGACCCTCAGTAATGAGGAATACGACTATAGAGAGAGTTATCACTCTACCGGCAAAGCCGTGCCTCAAAGCGATTTAGCGTTCCGGTACGATGCCCTGTAGAAGCCGAAAGACCATGTGCCAAAGAAGTATCGGTTTAATCAAACCTGCGATACCCCTTCCAGGTTAGCCTGCTTACGTCTTAGTATGCATCGTCACTTACCACCAGGTGAGATTGCAGTCAAGGGCTAACTTATATCTGAATTTCAAAAATCTGATTCTTTACTTAATTGACCTCAATCCAAGTCGCAATTTCATAAAATCCCCTCAAATTGGTACATCACGAACGTCACCTCTGTCGCTAACTACTCTTTGGCACGACTTGTGTCGATTTTCAATGTTTACTATTACGAAATAGTCATGTTTTTTGGATAGACTTCAAATTATTGAAAACTAGCCGATGGCCGCGACTTCGTCCGCGTGGATTTAGGTTTTTTGAAATCCCGTGGGAACTGTTTGATTTTCCGGGTAATTCCCGATTAAAAGTAATTTCCGGGTAATTTCCGATAAAAAGTTGCGTATGTCAATTACGGGGACGCAAGCTACTTCGGTACCCACACTAATCGCTTAAGCGGATGGGTTTTTGGGAATCCCGTGGGAACTCTTTGATTTTCCGGGATAATGTTATGGAAGTATGGACTAAGTACTTCGTCATTGTCATGAATCGTGATAGCCTAGTGGTTACAACTTCCGCCTCCTTTTCGGAAAGTCGGAGGTTCGATCCCTAACCCGCACCACAAACTTTTCGGGCTTTGCGCAAAAACCACATGCTTAAACAGTGAAGGAAAACATCGTGAGGAAATCTGCATGGATTAGCAGCCACACACTTTTTAGTATATTGTGGAGAATTATTATGGCTTTAGGCCATAGTCTACCTTGCTGGCCCAGTGCGGTTTGGCCATTTATAAGTCTATGGGTTTGGCAGATTTCACACACCTTTGAGAACATTAGTATGGAGAACTCCGATGAAGTCAAACAGCTGGGGTATCACAAAAGACATAAAAGTCGACGTTTAATCAATGATAATATGTATAAAAATAATAATACAACTAGTAAAACTAAGTTTATTACTTGGTTTACTACTGTAGATGTAATAGTAAGTAGTAATAAGTTTATTATTGAATCGTTTTTTCGCAATTGCAAACATTATGAAGGCTAACCGACCGTTTTAAACTGCGATAAAAACAACAAGCACATTTTATTTTTATCAAGTAGGTATATCATCGTATCATCTCTGATCTTTTAAGAAAAAAATAAGATAATTACCTTGTATCTGTTGTTTTTCCACCGGATACTTCTATCATTTCAGGAGTCAGAATATAAAATCTCTTAGGGCCGATTTTTCGATCATCGAATGACTTTTATCTGAGGAATAAAGACATTTTGACAGATTTCCTATACAAAAACTTTCAATATCTCTATTCCTCAGATAAAAGTTATTTGACGATTAAAAAATCAGCCCTTAATGGTAAACGAAGTTGCCTGTGCAGATCTAAATATATAAAGTGAAAAGTTGACTGACTGACTGACTGATCTATCAATGCACAACTCAAACTACCGGTTGGATTTCCTGGGATAATAATAATAATAACGTTTATTTCAGACCGTTATACATAGTCCATATTTATGTGTTAGTAACATTATTTACTTAATCCTATATTAGTAGCTAAACCTAAATCAAAGTGTTAGTAACGATAACTTAAAAACTATGTTAGTACTTACTAACTATAAAATTAACTTCATTTCAAACACACCTTTTAGGTGCCCTCGAAGTAAATAAAAGTAGCCTAAAAGTACTAATAAAAGTAGATAAAAGTAGCCTAGTCACTCTCTAGATCTGTAACTCTGTCCAAGGTCGATCCGTAGTTTCTTTGCGACGTGATTGAAGGACAAACACATTTACAAATTGTCACATTATTATAATATTTGTAGTGATGTATAATCCAATAAGTAAACCAAACCGGGCAAAACGAATGAGCTGGTTGGTACACTAGGTTTTCCACTTATTTACTTCACGCAAATTTTTAACCCCCGACCGAAAAAGAGGGGTGTTATAAGTTTGGCGTGTGTATCTGTGCATCTGTCTCTGGCATCGTAGTTCCTAAAGTAATGAACCGATTTTAATTTAGTTTTTTTTGTTTGAATGGTGGCTTGATAGAGAGTGTTCTTAGCTATAATCCAAGAAAATCGATTCAGCCGTTTGGAAGTTATCAGCTCTTTTCTAGTTATTACTGTAACCTTCACCTGTCGGGGATGTTATAAATTTTCAATTTACTCTTGTCCAATAAGAAATTGAAAGAACTTAGCTTAACTTAGACTTAGAGTAACCTTTACCCTTGGTGCAAACGAGGAATTTATAGTCTTCTACGTATTTTTTTTATGATTACCAATTAGTAATAAGTAATTAAAAAAATCATGCGACACGCCAAATTTAGCTTCGCTTAGTTGCGCTTTGCCTATTCGTCCACGGCTTTGCCTTGAAAATTTTTTTCAGATAAGTACCTAAATCGTGTTTGCAGGAATATCACATGGAAATCATCAAAAACGTGATAATTTTATCGCCATGCTATATTGAGATTAACTTTCAGTGTAGTAATTTACTTATTATGTCATGTTTTTATCGTTTTAATGATCATTCGTTAATTTTAGTATTTTCCGTATTACAACCTATAAAAGATGTAGCTTTGTATTTTATGCGACAGGTCGGGATGGCAATCGGTGTATCCCGCGCTATCCCGCACCGAGTTAGTGCGGGGCGTCTCCACCCTGATTGATTTCTCGAACTATGTGCCCTGCCCATTGCCAGTTCAGCTTCGCAACCCCTTGAGCTATGTTGGTTACTCTGGTTCCCCTACAGATCTCCTCATTCCTGATTTGATCTTCGAGCATATCGACGGCTTAGAGTGAAAACCTCGTAAGTGTAAAAGAAGTAACTTTTCAGGAGGAAGAAAAAACTGCGGGCTGTAACTAACAGAAGCGAGTATTTACGAGTTTCTCATTTAATGTCATAGATGGCGTTACGAGTATCGAATGAACAAATTAGTCAGATCAGGATGTGCGTTGCGAGGTTTTCTTCCCAGAAACGCAATAAAATTTTGAGCAAAAATGCATTCCCGAGGTTTTCACTCTAAGACGACGATATAGCTCTTTTTTTTTCTCTCCCGCCTTGCTTTACAAAGATTAGCCAATGTCAAGTTTTTAGTTATTTGTAACAAGTTAGTTAAACTATACAAGTATGGACCCCGTCTGTGCCGGCGCTCGGCGACACACGCACGGCACCCCCTTATAGCGCTTTCCAGTCAGTTTTAACAAAAAAAAAACACTCCAAAAAGGCAGAGCACGCCCGCCAGCTAACACCAACACAGACGAAGTCCGCATATAGCTCTCTGACTTTCCATCGTTCGCTGAATGACTCTGAGTTTTCTTTCGACCATAAATCGACACCTCCCACGTAAGTTGTTGTATCCCCAAAACTACAACTTTTCAGTAGAGCGTTTTAAAGATATAAATTGAAATTAAAGCTCCATTTTTCAATATATTTTTGTGAAATTCGGTATTTAGATATAGTTTACAGTACTTTAACATATTCTGAAAGATAATTTATAGAAATACTTCACATTTCTGAGATTTTGTTCATACAACATTTTACGGCGTGTTTCATCTTTGTAAAATGTTGTATAAGATACTTACAACAAATTACGCTGGAAAAAACGGGTTGAGTGTCATCGTATGTGTTAAATACAACAGTGTACGTCGTTTAAAATTTAAAAAAAATGTAGTATGTGTAGTCCGATTCATCATTTCCAACCAATGGATGTCCACTACTGGACATAGGTCTCTTGTAGGGACTTCTATATGCCACGGGCTTGCACCACCTGAATCCAATGGCTCCTTGTGACTCGTTTGATGTCGTCTGTGCACCTAGTGGGAGTCTGTCAACGCTGCGCCTTACAGTGCGAGGTTCCAGCACCTTGGGACCTCAACGTCTATGGGTCCTTCGAATTATGTGCCCCGGCCATTTACACTTTAACTTCACAACCCATTTATGCCGGTTACTCTGATTTTCCTACCGATATCCACATTCCAGATTCGATCACGTAGAGAAACTTCAAATATAGCTCTCTAATTGCCCGCTTAGTGACTCTGAACTTTCTTATGAATTCCATTATAATATGTGACCATATTATCTCGGATCCATAATATGTCCTCACTGGTAACACGCACTGTTCGAAGACTAATTTAGTTTCCGTACGCTGCCGCCGAGTCGGATTCGTTGGCTGACCTGTTTCTTGAAATTGCACTTACCTACCTGGTCCAGGTACCTGTTCCAGGCTCACACTTTTCTATAATTTCAAGTGCAGAGCCCTCAACGATTACTGGGTGGGCCGAGACATAAGAATCAGACATAATTTTCGTCTTACTCATGTTCATTTTCAGGCCCATCTGTTGTGAAACTTTGCAAAGGTTATTGAGCTGTAAATGTAGAAACTCTGGGAAACCTAATGAGGTTTCCCAGAGTTTCTGCGATAGTGACTATGTCTTTCTTTTGATGTTAATGTCAAGTTCATTCCAATCCAAGCTTAAAGATAAGGACGTCTTAAAAGGAGGGGTAAAGAGTTTCAGAGAATTACGTCTCAATGTGCACTCTGTCACTGCAATTGGACTGGCCTAGTCTGGTCCTATATGTCGACTGACATGGTGTTTTCGTACAGGATTCTATTTCAGCATTTGCATGAACAGGCAGTTGTTTCAGCATCTCAATAGCGACCTAAATACAGCCCCAGTTTCCACCAAATCAAAAACTTTCTCATAGTTTACAAACGCTTAGCAAAGAGGCAGATTATTATAATAGCCTTCAGTTATATTATGCATAACATGTCGCAGCTTATGAATGTGACCTATAGTGCTTGAGCTTTTTCAGAATCAAGCTTGTTAGGGATGCTGAAAGTCATCGAACTTATTATTGTGACGATTCATAATGACTTACGATAACAACAGCTTATAGACATGGCTTAGCAGTGACATGAGTCTATGACTCTTCTTAACTAATGTTTGTAACTTTGTAATTTCGTTATGCAATGAACTAGATTAATTTGAATATAAGATTCACTAACCTTTTGTGCCCACATTGCAACAAATAAACCATTACTTATTATTTATTACGGCATTATCGCCATGACGGGATTGAAAATCCTGTCATGGCGATTGGAAAATCGCTGAAAGACCTTAAGTACTGGTTTGCCACCCGCTTTTAGGAATTTTACTGTGATTCTGATATCACCGAGCGAATTTTTATCCTTGAGTTGTTTGAGAGCCATACTTATCTCGTATAAACTGGCATCTGGGATATCTTGGGTATAGTGTCCCGTCAATTTAGCTCTGGGATCTTTAGCCAAATCTTCAACAAGTCTTTGTATTGTGGTGTATAACTGTCCATAGAACTTCTCCACTTATTTCAAGAGCTCAAGTTTAGCTGAAAAGAGGTGTTGTCAGTTTTTTGTCGTATCAGCAGGCCCTGTTTAGTAGACAGATCTTTCGTGAATACTTTTGAGTTCCTGTTACGCTCTATGGTATCTTTAAAACGAAATTAAAGATCCATAAGTCACGTGTTTGTACAATAGAGATCTGCCAGTAGGTAGGTGCATCTGCTGAAGACTACAGTATCATTTCTGGCCTTTTTCTGGCCATGAGCTTTAAAATCATAAAAAAATATTTGTTATTTTTGGACGATAGGCCGTAAAGAAATTGGACTCCACCACCTGGCAGGTTCTACCAACCTATTTATTGGAAAGGTAGGCTCTGAAATAATATATTGTAGTAGTGATTTTTTTGTTAATTATATGGTAACCTAGTGGTATGATGAGCCGATTAGTTATTTCATTGACTATCATAGGTTTACGTTGCCATCAAACTAAATTTTAGCATAGTTTTATTGTATACAATGTCGTATGTAAGAAAAAAAACAATGTCATAGCAACGTAAAATATAGCATGTAATCATACAACAAAATTTTGAGAAATAAATGCCGAAGTAAAATGTTGTATGTATCACTTAACACAAAATTTATTATAATTCTGCAACGTAAACGGTTGTATGTCATCATACAATACTGTTTTTGGGTGTCCTCAACGACGTAAATTGTTGTATGTAATCTATACAATAGTTTAGCTTGGCATCACTATTAAATTACTAAAATACGATAATGAAATAAAAAAATGCAAACACAACCGTGACATATCAGTGTCTTGAGTTACAAACATTTCATTTGAAGTCCGGCGTGATCTGTTGTATCTGTTACATACGAGGCGCAAACATGCGATTTCACCCCACATAAAACGTTGTAAAGGTCGATATGATATTTTACGTCGTCCTCGTTTGAAAAATACAACATTATACGCCTCATAAGTACTTTAAAAAACAACATTTTTAGGATTTTTTTTAATTGAACATATAAAATAGATAAAAATAGACATTGTTATGTAAAAAACGCAAAATGGCAATTTTGTGGCTTACAACAACTTACGTGGGAGGTGTCGAAATTATCTCGGGTCCATACTCGGATACATGTCACCACTGCAATGGCAGCATGCCATCCTATTTCATTAACCCCCGACCCAAAAAGAGGGGTGTTATAAGTTTGACGTGTATATCTGTGTATCTGTCTGTGGCATCGAAGCTCCTAATTAAATGAACCGATTTTAATTTAGTTTTTTTTTGTTTCAAAGGTGGCTTGATCGAGAGTGTTCTTAGCTATAATCCAAGAAAATCGGTTCAGCCGTTTGAAAGTTATCAGCTCTTTTCTAGTTACTGCAACCTTCACTTGTCGGGGGTGTTATAAATTTTTAATTTACACTTGTATATAGTACACTTTGTGAGCCCTGTATAGTTCGCCACAGGTTGGCATGCCAATCGGGGTGGGTACGCTCGGCCTCATACACCGATTGCCATGTCGACCTGTCGTGAACTATAATGGCATATTTGTAAGATTTAACAAATTAAACTCATTGTTACCTGTTTAGCCAGAACGAATCGTAAGATAATTAGCTTATATAGTTCCGGCAAGAGATTAACTGGCCAGTTATAATCCTGCGCTGAAACCGTAACCGCCATGCTAATTGTAACTGATTGTGACTGAAAATTTGCTTTTCTTAGATACTTATTTGCATTTACATCAAAATGCATAATTTTCCTTTTCATTTGAATCTTTTGTTCCATTCATTACTATGAACATCAGCACACTGGAGACTTGTTTCAAAACTTTTTATCTTGTTCCATTTTTTTAAAGAATTTATTCATTTTTATCAAATGATGACAAAATACAATATAAACTAGCTTATGCCCACGACTTTTTCCACGTGGACTACACAAATTTCAAACCCCTATTTTACCCCCTTAGAGGTTGAGTTTTGCAAACCGCAGTCGGGGATTTTTGGAAAACTTTTTGATTTGTCTGAAAATCAGCGCTGCAGTAGTCAAATACGTGTTATGCAGCTGAGGCAGTAGCGCCTTTAGCTCGCACAAGATATCTTTGTTTTTAGTTTTTTTCTAGGTCGTAGTTTTGAGTTTCGTTTTTATTTTGTTGCTTTTAACATCTTCTCTATACCTATATTATTTTGCTTTTCTATACAGAAAGTAAGTTCTGTTAAGCTAAATAAACTTTTATTTATTTATTATTATTTACTTGTTGTCGAAGTAAGTCAAATTCCTAAAACGCTGGTACCTCTGGTGCAAGTGTTCATGGGCGGCGGCAATCACTTAACATCAGGTGATCCGCCTGCTCGTTTGCTCGCTATTTTTAACCCCCGACCCAAAAAGAGGTGTGTTATAAGTTTGACGTGTGTATCTGTTTGTGGCATCGTAGCGCCTAAACGAATGAACCGGTTATAATTTAGTTTTTTTTTTTGTTTGAAAGGTGGCTTGATCGAGAGTGTTCTTAGCTATAATCCAAAAAAATTGGTGCAGCCGTTTAAAAGTTATCAGCTCTTTTCTAGTTACTGTAACCTTCAGTTGTCGGGGGTGTTATAAATTTTTAATTTACACTTGTTATAGTTCGCTATACATTGCATTACATGCGAGTCACACTCTCACATGGAGGGTTCTGTACCATCGTACAAGAAATAATACTTTTTTTTTACTTTCATAGTGATCCAGTGAATACATTACAAGTGTAAATTTTTAATTTACACTTGTTTATTTAAAAAAACATGTCGCACATGTGTTTTATTCCTACGCCCCGTGCAAGCGCCTCGGCCGCTAGTCGCGTACTACGCTAGTACTATCGGCACTTTTGCATTTATCACTGTCAAGCAGTTTATTTGTATTCCATTTTTCATGATAAAACACCATACAATCAGTCCCACTCGGTCGCTTGACGCGGGCTGACGCAGCGGCACGGTTACTCGTTTTGATAACCCTCAAAACCGCCAAAGTTTTTCCGCGTTGTGATACTATTATTGTTTATAGTTTTTTCTAGTAACATAATAATTATAATAATAATAATAATAATTTATTGATACTTATACATACATGGGTTACATAGCAAGATTGAGATTCCTACCTTCTGCACTAGGAAATACCTGTATTGCAGAAGGTAGGAGTACAAAGTTTAAAGTTTTCTTAATTAATTTCTAATATTCAAACTTAACTAGGCTAAAATTATAGATGACTGTGTATGTGTGTGTGTGTGTGTGTGTGTGTGTGTGTGTGTGTGTGTGTGTGTGTGTGTGTGTGTGTGTGTGTGTGTGTGTTAGTAGCATTCGTAAGTAAGACATTGTACAGGGCAGGTGTTGCATAACAATATTTATGCCAATAGAAAACGTGTCTGAATCTTAAACAATGCGACTTAATGCGACTTAATGCGAATAATAATAATTTATTGATACTTATACATACATGGGTTACATAGCAAGATTGAGATTCCTACCTTCTGCACTAGGAAATACCTGTATTGCAAAAGGTAGGAGTACAAAGTTTAAAGTTTTCTTAATTAATTTCTAATATTCAAACTTAACTAGGCTAAAATTATAGATGACTGTGTATGTGTGTCTGTGTGTGTGTGTGTGTGTGTGTGTGTGTGTGTGTGTGTGTGTGTGTGTGTGTGTGTGTGTGTGTGTGTGTGTGTGTGTGTGTGTGTGTGTGTGTGTGTGTGTGTGTGTGTTAGTAGCATTCGTAAGTAAGACATTGTACAGGGCAGGTGTTGCATAACAATATTTTTATGCCAATAGAAAACGTGTCTGAATCTTAAACAATGCGACTTATTCACTATCTGACGGAGGATCTTAAGGATTTCTTATGTTATCTCGCTTCTGCTCTTGGTTTCAGTCAACATTTATAATAATAATCTACTGTTCAATTGTTTGTTATTCCTAATTATTTATTACACATAAGCACTTAATCCTTTCTGCGATAATTCTGTTCGCGGCTTCTTATTTAATTGTTTGTATTTAAATAAGTAATTGAGTAGGTACCTACTTTGAATTAAATATAGTAAATGATGTATCTTTTCAAAAACTTTGGTTTAGATAATCGTTTATTTGTTTTATTTGACTCTTTTTTGCACATTTTAAAAATGGAATGTACCATGGCAAACTTTATACCTAAAGGTATTTTCTTACAGTTAACATTTGGTAATGGGGACAGATTGATAGAAACAGTGCGTACATAGAGTGAATGAAGTAAAAGAAAAAGATCTTCGTTACTTTAGCCTGCTATACACCTTTAACAGGGCTCTCTCCGTCACTTACTCCATACAATCGTAGTCCCAATTTCATTTGAATATTAGGCAACCAAAGTCAATGGAATTTTGCAGACATATTCTAGAAACTAATATCTGTGCCTGTGGTGTTTTAGATTTTTCTAAAAATATGTAGTTTTACAATTACAGGGGCTCAAAGATTTGTATGTGAATTTTTAAGACTGCGTAACTTTGAAACTGAATACTTTAACGGAAATCTGGAAAACCACTGGCATAGATATTAATTAGTTCCCGGAACTTTACTACAAAATTCCATTGAGTATGATTGATTAGTATTCCAATGAGAGACGAACTACGTTTGTATGGAGCGAGTGACGGAGAGACCGCTCTTAAGTGCTTAAAGTTTAAAAATGTAATGGATGTTTGGCAGGGGGTTTCCACGACTGTCAGTGTCTGGCAATACATGACGTGATTTCTAATACTGTATCAATGAACATGTAAAAAATTAGACTTTTTCACACCTTTATTACTTGTTATCTCCTAAAGTCATCATGATCCAAACTTCATAGTTTCTGATCGTTCCTCCCCGTGTTGGGGACAATACGCACAGAAATTTTCAGCTTTTATAAAATAACGAAAGTCTGGTACGCGCTGGTTTATTCTATAATAGGTAATAGAGTGAAATGTATAAATAAGTAAAACGTGAAAAATAGACCACGGGAAATCGTGTTGTACCTATTCTTATATCTTGAATGCCATTGTTTAAATAAAATTATTCATAAAATCATAACCTTTAATATTTATACTATAATTTACTTATAATAACATAATATATCATACAATACATGGCGTAATTAAAAGGAAACTTTAACTTTTAACATATCATTTTGTCCATTTCAAGTACATAAGCTTGTATGTTCATAAATATAATTGAGTTATTTTACATAATTATTCATTTAATTACTGACCTTGATTAACAAAAAAGCCATTTTAATTTTTAACGTCACATTTTTATGCGCGTTTTATTCATTGTTACATTTTTATTTTCATTACTAGCTGACCCGGCCCGGCTTCGCACGGGACGTAATATACGTATTCGATAGACACTAATCCATACTAATATTATAAATGCGATAGTGTGTGTCTGGCTGTCTGTCTATCTATCTGTCTGTCTGTCTGCTACCTTTTCACGGCCCAACCGTTTAACCGATTCTGACGGGTACAGGGTCAGCTTATATCCCGGGGACGGACATAGGCTAATACGTATTCGATAGACACTAATCCATACGAATATTATAAATGCGAAAGTGTGTCTGTCTGTCTGTCTATCTGTCTGTCTGTCTGTCTATCTGTCAGCTACCTTTTCACGGCCCAACAGTTTAACCGATTCTGACGAAAGGTACAGGGTCAGCTTATATCCCGGGACGGACATAGGCTATTTAGGCTGGATTTAGGTTTCTAAAGATCCCGTGGGAACTGTTTGACTTTCCGGGTTAAAAGTAGCCTATGTGACAATCCAGGATATTATCTATCTCCATTCCAAAGTTCAGCCAAAACCGTTCTGTAGTTTTCGCGTAAAAGAGTAACAAACATACACACATACATACAAACTTTCGCCTTTATAATATTAACTGTGATGTACAGAAATCGCCTAGTTACAGTTTTAACATAGGTAATAGATACCATAGATAGATAACATTTTCCAGTTGCGTGATTTTTGTATTTATTACAAGTATGGTACCCTAATTATTATTTAAATTAAAAAGTATAGTATTATTTAAATTAAAAATAGTACTCGTAGTTTTAACTTGACTGATTTATGTTTTAGGCGAAATATGACGGTTCTTCTATTGGGTTAAGTTAAATTAATAATAAGTAGTTTCCAGTTGGTTGGTTTCGCGTTTTTGCACAAACCTTGTCAAGTTAGGGTTCCGTACTCGAAGAGTGCCAACGGGATCCTATTACTAAGTCTCCGCTGTCCGTCCGTCCGTCTGTCTGTCACCGGATTGTATCACATATACCGTAAGAAATAGGTAGAGTATAGTTATATAGAGTTGAAATTGTCAATGTGTATTTCTATTTCCGTTGTAACAATCAACAACAATTATTAATAAAAACCAAGATGGCGAAGTTCAAAATAACCGCCCGCGCCATGCAAATTAAAAAAGAATTTAAAGTACCTCAGTATTCAGTACTAATAGGGATCATTAAAAAAATTGAAAGATCACATCACTAGCCATAGGTATCATAAAAACGTAAGTCTGTTTGTTTGCTGGTTTGTCCTTCAATCACGTCGCAACGGAGCAGCCGATCAATGTTATATTTTGCATGGAGAGTGAGAGGCTACTTTTTTATCCCGGAAAATCAAAGAGTTCCCACGGGATTTTTGAAAACCTAAATCTACGAGGACGAAGTCCTAGCTGGCCACAACTAGTAGTGCGATATCTTGTCGATGGTACCTACGGGACCCTTCGTGTGCGAATCAGACTCGCACTTGACACATTATTTGTAGTTTCACGCTTGTCTTCGCCTCGTCTTATTTAATTCGACTGACCTCATTGAGTTGGTCGCATCTTTTGAGACGTTTTTGCTTGTTTGACTAAACACTTTGTACGTTTAGGTATTCGTTACTTATTTTGTCGTATTCGATCACGACCGGTCTTATAATGCGTGCCGACAAATAATTAGGTAGTTCTTAGGGCCATAGGGACCGATCATAGCTTAGTGGTTGAAACATCTGGATTCGGGGGTCGGGGGTTCAATCCCGGGCACGCACCTCTAACTTTTTGGAATTTTATGCAATTAAATAATATTGCTTGATGAAAAATCATTTGCGGGAATGGGTATAATCTTTTATAACAAAATTCCGCAATCAATTTTGGACTTGCCTTTACACACGTTTAAACAAGTGTAAATTAAAAATTTATAACACTCCCGACAAGTGAAGGTAAAAAACTTAATTAAAATCGGTACATTAGTTTAGGAGCTACGATGCGACAGACAGATACACAGATACACACCCCTCTTTTTGGGTTGGGGGTTAAAAATCTATTTAAATTATGCTCTTGAAAAAAAGGATGTTATACAATCGAAGATTATGTAAATGCTGAAAGAGCGTGCATTTGACCTGCAGCTCGATGCAGCAATGCGCGGGACTTCAATTAAGTACTTTTCTACATGGCTATTGTGTGTCAAATCTTTGAAAAGAGCAACCGCCGAATTTCTTGCTGATTCTTCTGGGTAGGAAAAGCATTCCGAACCAGTGGTAAATGCATTTGACGATTCAAAAGTACTTGTACAACTTTGATTGAATAAAAATGTTAAGATTTTGAATTTTTTTAATGATTAAGAAAAATGTCGTGAAAAAACCTGCATGCCTGACAGTTTTCCATTATGTTCTCAAAGTTGTGTGAAGTCTGCCAATCCGCACTTGGCCAGCGAGCGTGGTGGACTATGATATATGACCCCTTTAATTTTAAGGCACGGGCGAGGCGACTCTTTAGTTTCAAGCGAGATGCCTCAGATATTCCTCATAGCGCAGTTAACCTTGACATAACATTTTTTTGTCTTATTCGATACAATTTTTTCTAAGAAATCGATTTTAATTCTTATCTTGAGAAGATGATCTATTCAAAATGTACTAGAAACTAGCAATAAAGTGACATTGTCTAAAAAATAACTGCCTTCACATCACGAGAGAAAAACGTGATAAATGTAAAAGATTATGTTATCGCGATCTGCGTGTAAAATAACGTCAACTACTTCAAACCCTTCAAAATATCTCATGAGATTAAAGTTATCATAATATAAACTACGACTTGAAGATTTCGAAGTTATGAATAAAGAAACATACATAAATATACAGTAGAAAACAAGTGTAAATTAAAAAATTATAACACCCCTGACCAGTGAAGGTTACAGTAACTAGAAAAGAGCTGATAACTTTCAAACGGCTGAACCGATTTTCTTGGATTATAGCTAAGAACACTTTCGATCAAGCCACCTTTCAAACAAAAAAAAACTAAATTAAAATCGGTTCATTAGTTTAGGAGCTACGATGCCACAGATAGATACACAGATACACACGTCAAACTTATAACACCCCTCTTTTTGGGTCGGGGGTTAATTATGTGAAAATGAAATGAAAATATAATATGTATTGTACATCAAATATATGTATGTATAATAAATAGCTAACAATTCAAAATTAAACAAGAACAAAAAATCGGTCAAGTTCGAGTTGGACTCGCACACGAAGGGTTCCGTATCATCGTACAACAAAAACCCTTTTTTTTTTTTAATTTTTATGGTGTAACCACAATTTCGCAATTTTCGGATTGTTTCCTGTACGTGTGCTATAAGATCTACTTTGCTGCCTTTTACGATCCTAGGTCAACGGGAAGTATCCTATAGGTTTCCTGACAGACAGACAGACAACAAAGTGAACCGATAAGTGTACTTTAAGGTACGAAACCCAAAAAAACAGGTAAGACTGAATTGAAGGAAATTACTTTGTGAGTACCAAAAAACATAGTTACACGTGCGCAGAGTAATAATTACAACAAATTATTAGACATTTGAGTTCATCAGTAACGGACGCTAACAAATCGCCGTAATTTTCTAAACAATTGACTTTAATGTCGGTGACGCGTCGAGGACGTGTTATTATGTAATTCTGTTTAAAATGCTCAAAATTTTCGACGTTCTGCCCAATTTATTGGTTGTTGAGATTTCAGGCTCTTAGGCATTCAGTAGACGAAACTCCGTGATATCTTTTCACCAAAAACAGCTCATTGTAAGGCTCATTTTTTAACCCCCGACCCAAAAAAGAGGGGTATTAATAATAAGTTTGACGTGTGTATCTGTGTATCTGTCTGTGGCATGGTAGCTCCTAAACTAATGAACCGATTTTAATTTTTTTTTTTTTTTGTTTGAAAGGTGGCTTGATCAAGAGTGTTCTTAGCTATAATCCAAGAAAATCGGTTCAGCCGTTTGAAAGTTATCAGCTCTTTTCTAGTTAATGTAACCTTCACTTATCGGGGGTGTTATAAATTTTTAATGTACACTTGTAAATTTTGTTGACAAGGATAGTCGTGGATGTAGCAGTTAGCTAAACTAGTAGGTATCTTCAAGTATATATTCTTATGAATAAATGTATTGGCATTTTAATTATATAATATCACCTATATCATTATATAAATATTGCACTTGCAAGATAAATTAATTATTTTTCTTCTATTACGAAATGCAATGCTTGAGAAAAAAATTCTTGCTGTTTCTAATTCTACGGAAAACTTTAATTGATGCAAGACAACGGCGCGAATTCTGTTGTCTTTCTTTAAACTTTTTAGAGTATCCGCATCCTTTTCTTTTTAATATTGCTAAAAAAGGACGGAGCATGAAAACAGATTTAAACAATAGGCTCGCTACAGCTCTTAAATTTAAAACTGTAAAACTGTGTCTGTCCTTTTCATATTACATTAGTAAGACGAGGAAGCGAATACTCTAAAATTTAGTTGTGAGCAGAATCAGTACTATTGTCTTGTATCACTGGTACTATGTTAGTACTTAAAACTCTACAATCGATTCGGAAAGGAGATTTTACTGAGAGAACCGGCAAGAAAGTAGTCCCGTCCCACTTTTCCAATAGCGAACGCAGGAAATCATAAGTGCTTAAACACCGCTAATATTAAAACTACAACAAAAATCGGTACAGATACTCGCAACCTTGAAGCAAGTTGGTTTATCGTAGACATCTATCATGTCTTGACGTCTCAGTTAAAGCAGATTACAATGATATTTTTATCACCTAAAATAACAATATAATCTCGCCGGTTTCCTCACATACGAGTACAACACTAAGTGAGATACTATTTAGACGCAAATGATAACTTTATCTAGCTAGATCAGTTTTGGAAAGCATAGGCCTTCTAGAGAAATAAGGAACCATAGACATAGAAAGCATAGGTCCTCTAAGGAATAATTAAGTAACTTAAGTGTGTGATTCTGTGGGCAGTTCATTAACAAATAAAATACAAGTGTAAAGGGGGTATTAAAAAATTTTAATACCCCCCACAAGTGAAGGTTACAGTAACTAGAAAAGAGCTGATAACTTTCAAACGGCTGAACCGATTTTCTTGGAACACTCTCGATCAAGCCACCTTTCAAACAAAAAAAAACTAAATTAAAATCGGTTCATTAGTTTAGGAGCTACGATGCCACACACACGTCAAACTAGACTATAAAAGAAACATGACGAAAAATCTCAGTACATTGGAAAATTGTAATGCATGATGCGTCAAAAATCGTCACTTTTAGTTACCAGAAGATCTAATCAAGTGCAAATTAGTCATCGATTTAAAGATATATAAATCCAGCAATCCCCTCTGTCTAGCGTTTGTGGACTACGAGAAAGCCTTCGATTCCATCGAGACCTGGGCTGTTCTGGATTCATTGCAGCGATGCCAAGTCGACTGGCATTATATCCAAGTGTTGAGATGTTTGTATGACTCCGCCACCATGTCCGTCCAAGTCCAAGACCAACAAACCAATCCAATCCCTATACGAAGAGGTGTGAGGCAGGGAGATGTAATATCCCCAAAACTTTTCACCTGTGCCTTAGAAGACGCGTTTAAGGAATTGGACTGGAAAGGTCGAGGCATAAACGTGAATGGCGAAAATATCTCACACTTGCGATTTGCGGACGATATAGTTCTATTGGCTGAATCGCTGCAGGACCTTGAGGAAATGCTGATCGAGCTTAGCTGTTCTTCCAGACGAGTAGGTCTTGAGATGAACATAGACAAAACGAAAGTAATGTTTAACGAGCACGCTATCTCAAGACCCGTCACCGTCGGGAATGTTAGCATCGAAGTTGTTCAAGAATATAACTACCTCGGCCAGATTATACAACTCGGCAGGAACAACTTCGACAAGGAGGCTGACAGAAGAATTCAGCTGGGCTGGGCAGCATTTTCAAAGCTACGTCAGGTCTTCGAATCGTCGATACCGCAGAGCCTTAAGACTAAGGTCTTCAATCAGTGCGTCCTACCTGTGATGACGTATGGAGCAGAAACGTGGACACTGACAGTTGGCCTCGTCCACAAACTAAAGGTCGCTCAGCGCGCTATGGAGCGAGCTATGTTGGGTATTACTCTCAGGGATAAAATCCGGAACGAGGAAATTCGCAGAAGAACCAAAGCGACCGACATAGCTCAAAGGATTAGCAAGCTGAAGTGGCAATGGGCAGGTCATGTCTGTCGCAGAACCGACGGCCGATGGGGCAGACGTGTTCTGGAGTGGAGACCGCGTACCGGTAAGCGCAGTGTGGGACGACCTCCTGCCCGCTGGACCGATGACCTGAAGAAGGTGGCGGGGAGCGGGTGGATGAGGAAGGCGGAGGACCGTGTTTGGTGGCGCGCTCTTGGAAAGGCCTATGTCCAGCAGTGGACGCATACAGGCTGATGGATGGATGGATGGAAATCCAGCAATAGGTATGGTGCTGCAGGCACGGAGTCCAACCTTTAGTGATTCATAAATCATCAATTGCTCAATAAATCTTAGCTATAATATAAAGGTAGGTCTAGGTACAGAGACTGAGATAAATATAAAAAAATTTCAAAAGAAAAATAAAACCGACTTCAAAAACCACAAACACTAAAAAGTAAAAAAGTAAAAAATTAAAAAAAGTAAAAAATACACTTTTATTTAGCTACACATGTAATGTACCTAGGTATGAAGTCGAGCGAGCATATTAAAACAAAATTAGAAATCCAAGAGTGAAGCTCGCCCGACTTCATACCTAGGTACATTACATGTGTAGCTAAATAAAAGTAATTTTTTACTTTTTAGTGTTTGTGGTTTTTGAAGTCGGTTTTATTTTTCTTTAGAAAATTTTTTATTTCACAATTTTTAGTGGCCCCACTGTACTATAATATGCTATGCCCAGTTAAAACCCTACTGTTTACTAAGCTATTGCACTGATCGCGAGCAATTTGCTCCTATCTATTGAGGAGTTCTGTTCTCCATCTCCGAAGATATTCATCAGATCTTCACCAAATTTATATGGGACCACCTGCACAGTATACCCTTTCAAACAAAAAAAAAATTCCAAATCGGTCCAGGGGTCTTTGAGTAATCGGGGAACATACATAAAAAAAAAAAAAAAGATCCCGACGAATTGAGAACCTCCTCCTTTTTTGGAAGTCGGTTAAAAATGTTAAATAATATGCAAACATATACATTACTGTTATATATTACTAGAGGTCCGCGTGGATTTAGATTTTTAAAGATCCCGTAGGAACTGTTTGATTTTCCGGGATAAAAAGTTGCCTACAAGTGCAAGTTGCTACCTCGGTACCAAATATACAAATCGGTTAAACTGTTGGGCCGTTAAAAGGTAGCAGACAGACAGACAGATACACTTTCGCATTTATAATATTAGTTTGGATTACTAGGTTATCCGCGTGGACCTTATTTTCAAACCCATATTTTACCCTATTAAGGACTTGAATTTTAAAAAATCCTTCCTTAGCGGATGTTTACGTCATAATAGCTATCTGCATGCCAAACAGCCCTATCCGTCCAGTACCTAGTTTGAGTTGTGCTTTGATAGATCAGTCAGTCAGCTTTTCCTTTTATATATATATTTAGAAATATAGATTAGTATAAACATTATCTATATTTATATCTCTCTATCTCTCGGTTACGATGTCAAGTATCTAAAAGGCCTCTCGATTGATAAAGATTAGAAATAGAACGTTGACAATGATCCCAAAATGAAGATTATCTAGTAGGCTGACAGTCTACTTAAAATTTTGTCGTAAAAGATCAATGGAGTATATGTTTGTAATCTGAATTTTGATAACTCACTTCTGTATAACAGACTAGCGACCCGCCCCGGCTTCGCCTGGTAACTTATTAAAAAATTTGTAGGGATTCAATTTTCAAATTCATTCAACTTTCTCTACAACAACGTACCTACATATTTTACTAACAATATATTTTACTAAAGTTTTATTTAGAACATGATAAATCTAAGACTTAGAAGACTTAGGAGACTTAGAGGATTAAGAAAACAGAATCTATTCAAAAAGTGAAAAAGGTATAAACCAAAATCGAAACAACGAAATGACAAACATCAAAATCAAAAGAAAACAAAATACGAGCCATTTATATCTCAAAATGTAGTAAAAACCCGATCAAATGATAAAAGAAAATAATATTATTATGCAGAAGGCTGACAATACAGAATTGATATTATGTAGTATGTACTGATTTGATAACAATGTACTAAGGACAGTAATGAAATTTTTGTTTGATTGAAGATGATGAAACTGGCGATTATCGGCTGAAAAATTTTCTGATACGAAATGACGAACAAAATAGGTATTAGAAGGGATTGCTATCATATCAATCAACAGCAATGCAGTTGTACCTAGTTGTAAATGTACGGAATTGTTAGTCAAATATAATAGGAGAAACTAACTTACTGCAACGTACAGTTAATATCACTAGATTATAGAAACTCGAAATTTTAGAAACTCGATTCTAGGGAGATCTATTATAAAGTAGCCCCCGCTAAGACAGGATTTCGAGAAATTTCCAAATCCTAAAAAAAAAACTTATTTCGTTCTCATTTTCACAATCCTATCTATGAAAAAAATGATGAGCTAGTAAACACAATGTGTGATGCACTGAATTTTTAAAGTATTGAAAATACTTTAAAAATACTTTACCGAATCGAATTAATCAAATTATCAAAATATTCCAATCTGTAATTCGGAAATAAAAATACTTCTACCACACAAGATACAACAGAAATACCTACAGTTAAAAGAGCAAGTGAAATCGAAGATACAAGACCTGTGTGTATATAATTCAAATCGAATCTAGCTATGAAGAGGCTAAAAAACCTCTTTTCAATTGATACCTCATTATTTTTATCTCAGTTTTGTAGCAAATCTTTGCCTTTAAAAATGCCGGTCTGTCGTTTATTTCTAGCTATTATTACCTCACTGCAATTGTTTTCTGTAATTAACAACTCAATGATGATACTATAAACATTCACATTATCATATTTACGCCGATAATAAAATGATATACCTTCTGCATTTATTTGCTTTATAATGTAACCTACTTTCATTATTAAGCGCGGTGTGCCTGATCTACATTACTACGTTACTTGGCTTCAATTTTTTACTTGACTTCAAATAAGACGTGTTTTTTTGTAATTTGATTATAGGATCTGTTTCACTACCTCCAGATAAACTCTATCTAAGGAATTTTGACGCTATGACAGTTTACCGTATAATAAACCTCTGCAAACAAAGTTAGTTTTGCGGTTCGTTAACGAAAGTGGTTCTACTGTTTTACTTCTTCTGTAGTACGGGACCCTAGGTGCGCGAGTTTGACTCGCACTTAGCCATTTTTTTATATTTGCAGTTTTTTTGTAGCAGTTTTAGTAGAAGTTCGCAAGCTGGTTGTCTTGCACCTCCGTGCCTCGCCAAACACAAAACCGTTGGTCTTGCACCTAATATCTCTCCGGTCGTGTCAGATTGCCGTCCCATCGAATTATGAGGCGAACACAATAAAAATTACATTTGTGTGCAAGTGGCAGTGGTCATGTCTTTCGCAGAATCGACGGCTGATGTAGTAGATATGTTCTGGTGTGAACGACCTCAAAAAAGAAGATGGCGGAAAGTAGATAGATAGGCCATGTTTGTTAGCGCGATCTTTAAAATACCTATGTCCAGCTCTAGAATCATGCAAAACATACATAAAATGTTGGAATAAGGTCCCATGTGGACATAGCCTAAAGTAAAACTTTCTTATCACAACTGATAAGGCTCAGGCGCTTATAAAAATCTGACGCCAGACGACACCCGTCATGATAACACGTTTCAGTGATTGTTTTTGATGAATTGTCTTCAGTATCACAGAATTTCGAATAGGTATAGAAGTGACAAAGCGTAGTGAACTTGTCGAAGAAACACGTTATTGTAATTACGCGTACGTATTTTCGTAGCGTTTTCAGTTAAATATAAGTTACTATTGATGCTAAAGATAACCATCATGATCAACTCATTGCCGGTCCACTACTGACCATGGGTCTCCTCTCAGAATGACAAGTTTTTTAGGCCATAGAATAGAAAGCGATAATGTATGTGTCAAGAGATAATGTGTAAGCATAATATTATTATTTCTGTATGTATGACTACTGAATAGCTAAAAATTCTCGACACGTTATACTACTGGTCGGTACAAAAAACAGCCAATACCATTTCTAGCACCTTATTTACAATTCTATGGTGTATGTACATAACTGGTTCAATAATGATAAGAAAATCGTTGTAAGCCTTCAAACCGACTTGAATTAAATCCATATTTCCTGTATTAAACCAAAAACTTAATCTTACTTCTTTTTCGATCTAGGATATATTCCTTGTATTATACCAGCGACTATTTGGCTAATCTCCATTGAGATTCATCATTATTAACCGATTTTTACCCGACTGTGGCAAAGCCAAAACGAAGGATTATGATTTTAGCAGTGTAGGTATGTATGTGGGTGTGTATGTCGGGGGTGTTACACTTGTACATATTTAGATTCTGAGAAAATGTCTGTTGTGCTTGCTTATCAATGATAACCAAAGCAATGTTCTCGTTATAATTAACTATTGTAAATGATTTCTTTAATATTTCAGTAGGTCAAGAGACGTAGACTGTTTGTACGTCGTCGTCTTCTGATGCAACTATCTTATCATTAGCACGAGGTGTATTTGCGAGTCGTTTATCGGTTAGGTACATTACATATTTGTACTCTTTCTTTGCTTATGCTTGTTTTTCACTACAAGATTTTCCTTAGATGTCTGCAATCGGTTCTATTTATGACATGCTTATTACTGATTTATCATATTGGCAATTGGTTTTTTCTTGAGTTTCAGAATAATAATTGCAAAGCATAAAGCATAATTCAATGTATACTTAGGGGTTGCATCAATCAATCAGCCTGTTGCGTTCACTCTTGGACATGGGTCTTACCCTGAGCGTGCCACCACACACGGTCCTCAGCTTTTACCATCCACCCACTTCCCGTTTATTTATTACTAGAGGATGCCCGCGACTTCGTCCGCGTGGATTTAGGTTTTTAAAGATCCCGTGGGAACTGTTTGATTTTCCGGAATAAAATGCCTATGTCAATTACAGGGATGCAAGCTACCTCGGTAACAAATCGGTTAAACGGATGGGTTTTTGGGAATCCCGTGGGAACTCTTTGATTTTCCGGGATAAAAAATAGCCTATGTCCGTCCCCGGGATATAAGCTAACCCTGTTAACAATTGAAAAGAGCAACCGCCGAGTTTCTTGTTGGTTCTTCTCGGTAGGAACGGCATTCCGAACCAGTGGTAAATTATTTGACGATTCAAAAGCACTTGTAAAAGTTTATTTGAATAAAAATCTATTCTATTCTATTCTATTCTGTACCAAATTTTATCAGATTCGGTTAAACTGTTGGGCCGTGAAAAGGTAGCAGACAGACAGACAGACACACTTTCGCATTTATAATATAAGATTTACAATCATCAAAAATATATTACATTAGTTTTTGTGACAGTTACATTAGGGCTGCTGCAGGGGGTGCGAAAGGAAACAACAGTTCCTTATCCTAATTTTATTTCTAACAATTTACATATTATAAACAAACTATAACATAAAATAATCCTAATTGCTGCGCCGATTTGTGGCGGAGGCTTCTAAAGCTAATTGTGATGTGTGTCCATGCCCAGTCCTCGCGCGGTGATCGTCAATTTCGCCGCGTCAGTAGGTAATATTACCGTGCGTCAGGTGTCAGGTTCCGCGGCGACTGTGGGAACGGTTAGCAGGCACTAGCGTTGCGGCCTGACTATGCCTGCGTAACATGATAATTGAATTACTATTCTGTTACTTTATTGTTTCCTTCATAACATATAGCCTGATGTATCGTATTCGGCCCTACTTATTTCCTTCTGTGATTCACGAAACATTTTGTTAATATCGATCTGTATTTTCCTTTATAAATGATTTATGACTAATTATACCTATCCATATATGTACATTACATGCAAATAGTCACTGCGCTAATTCATCATCATAATTATCATGAGCAACCCATCATCGGCCCACTTAGCACTCCTCTCACAATGAGAAGAAGAGTAGGTAAGAAACTCAGCAGTTGCTCTTTTCTAATCATAAAAAG